>NC_056471.1:7605693-7883362 GCF_008729295.1 Plectropomus leopardus
GCTAGAAGTGTGTGTGTGTGTGTGTGTGTGTGTGTGTGTGTGTATGCGTGTGTGTATATTTCACTATGAACCATGCAATTTTAATCTGTCCAATAAAACAGCTCCCCAGTGCAGCAGCGGATCGCTTACAAGGCTGTAAAAGTTTGATGCGGCTCTTGTCAGGTTGGATTTAGCGTCCTGGGCTCTGTAAATCGGCCACCATGGCAGACCGTATGGCCAAGTGCGGAGTGCGGATCTCAATCTTGATTTATTTATCGTTGTCTTATGTCTGCCAGGACAGGCAGTGCAGGTTGGCCTATTTCTGCTCATGCAGTATACTAGAAAGTAACAGGTCTCGTGCTATTTCAGTGATGACATTACATACAGGACATTGTTACAAGAGGGCCTACATTTCTGATAATCAACAAATCTTAGTCTCAAAACTAATGAAAATGTTTGGCAGTCTTTTCACCTTTTAAGTGCGAGGTGTCGAACTGTATGAAGCAAATATTGCACAATTTAGAGTGGCCTTTTGTTGTGAGAATCCCAAGGCACACCTGTGTACTAATAATGCTGTTTAATCAGCATTTTGATATTCCATGCCTGTCAGGTAAATGGATTATCTTGAAAAGAAGTGCTCAATAAGACAGATTTTGAAAATCTACGATCAGGATTTAAAAAAAAAAAAAAATGTCAGTTGAGTGCATAAAAAGTCTCAGATCCTTTACTTAAACCTGTAAAAAATGGAAGCAAAAACAAAAGTGTTACAATTGTTGTTCAGTAGTTCAGTAGCTAGTTCCCCAGCATTGCTCACCACATTGTTTATTGTTCTGTTGCAGTATTTTTCAACTTTATCAGTCAGTTGTTTCCAGCAGCATGCGGCTGTTTTCAGCAAGAAGGCTCTAAAATCCACTGACAAAACCTACCCAGCACCCAAACAAATTACAGAAACAGTTAGTGACTAATGAACATAGTGGAGGATTTAGCAGCTAAAGAGCCAGATGTTGAACATTTGGTTTGGAGTGCATTGAGATCCGAACAATGGGTGGTGCTAATTTTCAATTTGGGTGCCATTAGACCACTGCAGAGGATGATTACTCAGCATTGTCAAACTTTAAAGCCACGAGAACAAGAAACAAACAAAGCCCATTGCCATTTCACTTTGTCACATTTAGCTTTTAGAAATACACTAGATTGTCAACTTTTTTGTGATAATTAGATTTTTCCACGTTTTCAATGCATGATTTGATAATGCGTAAAAGAACAGGTGAATGGAAGCTTTAAGTAACTAATCGACTAACCATGATTTAGGAAAAAAATGCAATCAAAGTCTACATTAAAATGTGGGTGTGGTGGTCAAAGGTCCCTTGAGAAATTATATCTACTCTTTATCATTGTGACCACAGTATGGAAAAAAAATGTGTTCAGAAGAGAAAATAGGACAGAGGACAAAGCAGTGAGGCATCAGATTTAGTTGCCAGTATCTCTGAAGGTGTGGATCTTAACCCAACCATTGCCATTTCACATAACTTTAGTAATACATGGGGCCATTGGTTTATGATGGGTGTTTGAAAGCAACAAAAACCCTTTTTGGTAATTTTTTTGCCCAGCAAACTGGATTTCTAAAAGGTGGGCAACATTTTGAAGAATGCCTTTGAATTCTTGTGTGGCCTCATACATGGCTATTTTGGCAGCAAAGTGGCACAATAAACAGTGTTACTGCAAGGACCATTAAAAGATATCCTGTGGAGCTTTTGACCATGAGTAGAGCTATGGAGGTTTGTTTTTTTTTTTAAGAGCAGGTAACCATTTTTATTTGTTAATGTATATGCATTACACATTTCTGCAACTGTTTTTATGCTGTTCCTCCGCTGGACAGACCCTGGCAGTGGTGCACAACAAAATATTGCAAGGTAAGAACAAACAACTAGGCAAACAAGACTTATAGTTAGCAAACAAAAATGGAAACTGTTTTAGAAATAAAGTACAAAGTTAGACGTCCTTTAAAGAGCACTTAGACGAAATTTCTTCAAATTTGGCACAAATGTCCACTTGGACTCTATGATGAAGTGATTAGATTTTGGTGGTCCAGGTCTCTGTGTGTCAATCTCAATCTCCTGAATGAGATATCTCGGGGGCATAGATGAAACATCCATTCGGAATCAACGATGGAGCTGATAGGAATTAGGTTGTTAAAAGTCAAAGTTCAGGGTCACTGTGACCTCACAAAACCTTTTTTTTTGCCAGTACTTAAGAATCCATGCACTGATTGTGACCATATTTCACACATCTCTCTGCTATAATAACGAAATGAAGAGATGGCATTTTATATCCAAAATGTCAAAAGTCAACTTTACTGTGACCTCATGATGTTCTGCGAAAACATATATCTGGTTATTATTTGACACCATTACTGAGGAACAAAAGGGAAGTCATTTAGCTGAACACTGGTGACACTACTCTTGGGTACCCACATTGAAATCGTGGTCTAAGGCATTACCATTATTTTCCAGTTGATTTTTAAGAAGAGTTTGTAGTTTGAATTTTTTAATCTGGTACTGCTTTTGCAGATCCATTTTAGCCAAAGACTTCACCCAGATGGTTTGTTACACAGAATCATCTGAGAAACTGTTCTTGGAAACTGTTTGGACAAGGGCAGGAACTTTCAAACAATACTTGGCTGGTTACTGGAAGAACCTTCTGTCTATCAGTATCCACTCAGCAGAAGAGCAAAAACATCTTCTCTGTCGTGAAAAGCCTTTAGTGCCACTCTTTGAACTTCTTTTAATAAAGAAATACAGTTTTTCAGCATCAGCTATGCTCACCTCTGCACCCATTGGCCTTGCTGAAAAATCTTACGATTTGTAAACCCTACATTGTGGGTGCAAAACTGTGGGTCGGTAGTTGGAGAAGCAGTCCGTGAAGCACAGAGTGATCGAGCAAAACCATCCAGTGTTAAGTGTAAGTGTAGCAATGAATAAGGTATGTACTGTATATGCTAAATGCAATGGGACAAAACTTCATAGAAAATTTCCTTTACAAAAGCATGCATTAACAGAAGTGGGGATTGATACTTTCTTTGATATTATGAATAACAATTCCACTGTTGTTGGATGGAGGCCACCGCTCATCTCACCTGTGCTGTCATTCATATGTCCTAACAAGGCATCACCATTAATCAGCCCCTTGTTTCCCATGGCAGCCTAAACTCCACTGAATGGTCAAAGTAACACAACAGGCTGCAACTACAATCTCAAGAGAACAATCAGTGTGTTTGCATGTGTGAGCGAGAGGTGACAGACAGGAGGTGTAAAGTACTGTGCGCATGTCTCAAAGTGTGAATACATTATATCTTTGCAAGGACAGAAGGGCGTAAAACAATGTGCAGAAGTGCAGTTTTGAGTGGTAAAGAGTTATAGTTATTCATATGTTTGTGTGTACACTTATGCATTTCTGTGTGCACTATGTGTTTTATGTGGAGGTGTGTGTTTCCGAGTCAACGGTTTCTGTACCTTTAAGCCAGCGTGTGGGTGTTAAGTGTTGTTTATCTCTGATATAACCTTCTGTCTCTCTAGTCTGTTCCAGTTAAAACAGCTGCAGGTAGGACTGTAAATTATGCTACTGCAATTCTTTATTGTTTCCTCTCTTTCCCTCGGTCTCACTGTCTGTCTAGTAAGTACTTTAATAGCTTATGCTTTAGTTTTTTGATTTCCCTTCACAGCCAACTTTAAATGTTGCTGATTGACGGTCACGTGTTTCATTCAGAGTCAGAGTGTGGAAATAACAAAAAAAGGTCAACTGGTGTTCTAGCACCATCTCTCTCTAAAAAAAAAATGGAAATAAAATAAAATAAGTCAAAGACAACAAGAGTGATAATGTCATTTTTTGCGGCACAATTCAGCTAAGCAGTAAAGAAAGGGCCACTGCCACTTCAGTTGCATTTGGCAGGAAACAACAAAAGCAAACCAAATATGTGGATTGTGTGCCTGTGTATGTGTGTGTAGGCAGAGATAACAGTTAGGAGTTTAAGCTTCCTTCCCCAGAACCCTGTGTACCAAAACAATTTAGCTCGAGTTAATACTACTGAAAATCTTATCAAAATCTAAATTCCACTGTCCACTCAAGTCCAATTGTGCTTCGACCCAAAACCAACAGAGAAAGTTAATGTAAGTACAGAAACAGACTGGGAAGCTGAACAAGCTGACTCTTGAGATTTTTAAGCCCTGAATGGAAGGCAGACTGGTACCAGTATTTTTTCCATCAGTCCTGACTATCTGTTGTAACCTGTTGCTGCCTGTCCAAACTAGATAGTGACTGATAAGTGCAGAAAACAGACTTGATTATTGCAGTATAGAACTGGATCAGCAGTTCTTGAGGCAGGCTGTACTTCCTGAGCTGGTGCAAACTGTTTGTTTTTTCTTTAAATTATATAATATAAAAACAGCCTCACAGTGTCATGGACAAGGCTGTGGATTCATCATTTTGTTCACTTGATGATGGCACTTGAGGAAAAGTTAGAGACCACCATTAGTTAGTTTACATTTTATCATGTGGCTAAATCTCACAGGATGCATGTAAAGCCTAGCCCTTTCTCACTCTAAACCCAGAAAAGGCCTTCTGCTATGTCTGTGCTTTGGGCGTAAATGCACGACACCAAAATGCACCTTTGCATGGAAAGCTGCTGGGTGGCATCAGCTGAGAACACAGCCAACCAGAACTGGGCACGTTGTTATAATACGCCAGCAGTCTGCTGGACGGCAGGTGTCATGTCCGCCTCATACAAACAGTGGCAGTGTCACTTCACGCGGCCAGATGGAAGCTGTCATGTGTGCTTGAAACCTTTTTAGGACAGCGTCAGGTTGTAACACTGCTGATAACAAGGTTTTGTAAAGAGTGTGAGGGCATATATACGGCAGGCAGTGTAGTAGGGAAGTACATTTTTTCCCACAAACCTGGACATTTTTGCAGAATTCTATTGTTTGTTTCTCATTTATATGTGATGGGTTTTTTTCTACACATTACCATGTGCCTCCTTGCCCTAAACCTAACCAAATATAACCACAAAACGCGTCACTTCACCAGGTGCATTTGCTGAAATCATAATAGCAGGATCCCCAAGTGTAAGCAACACACAGAAGGATTCCTAACCCCAAAAATGTAGATGCGGAAGTCCACTGACAAAGTTGTAACATCTGACGAGCTGGGATAAGAGTATTGTAATGCCATGACACACTGTCACATAGTTGTCAAGACAACAATGTCAATGTGCTGATGGTTACCCCATCAAATATTTAGGATTCATCCTCTGGGGACCAAAATTTAACCCAGTTCATCCAATATTTGTGTAGGTGTTTTGGTCTGGATCAAAGTGGTGGACTGAGTGACATTGCCATTGCTGCAGCTCTACTACGACTGTGACTAAAAATGTATTCATTCAATATTTATGAAGCATAGTTACTGTAGACCTGCCAGTCAGTCAGTCAGTTTCGATGGGGTGTCCACTGAATACATCCAGCCTGAGGAAAAAGGGAATCCTTCCTCACTCTCTCTGATCACTGCCTCCAGAGCAGTTTTGACCCCTTTACCATGGCCAGTGTACTGACATGGACTTACACTAAAGCATATGCATGCACACACAGGTAACTGGGTGTTGCATCCTTCACTGAGTCAGAGTAAAAAAAAAAAACAAAAAAAAAACACAAAAAGACAGTTTCAAACTACACAAGTAATCAAGCACATTGCGTTTGATTTATTGGACGATTTCAAGTGTTGCATTTAAAAACATCAATGAACTCAGATAGGTGGTTGCTGATTTAACACTGACGCAACTCTGACAATAACAGAGGCAACTGGCTACAATGTAGTGGCAGGTCATTTCTTTCATGTCTCTTTTTTTTTACTTTAATAAACCCCTGGAAAAAATACCTCCACAGTTCTGGTTAATGTGTTCAGTATTTAATCTGCCAACATAAAGCTGATCAGGCCTGATGTTTAACGAACAGCTTCATTAGAGCCAATGATGAAGACTTAAACTCTGGTGTCACAAGTCATCAGCTTCATGTTGCTGCAGATAAACACTGAAAGGGTACATCTCTATGCAATTTTCATCTATTCACTAAATAATTAGCAGGATGGTGCCATTGTGGAAACCTGTTAACTCCCAAAACTAGATGAGTCTGAGGCCTTGCCTTTCAAAATGTGACTTTGTTGACATAAAAGGACTTTTTCCACATTCACGTCAAAGAGTAATCATTAGGTCATGTGCCTTGAAATGTTTTAGAGATCATTGTTATGTGAAGTGAATCACATAACAATGTTGTTTTTAGGATGACAAAAGGGACCACAAACCAAATGAGTGACAGCCTTTTTGCTCAAAGTATTTGTACTGACACTGCTTGTGATTCCAAGCATTGTAAAATCAAGAAATCTAGATTTGAGTTAAATCCCTGCCGTTTTGTTAAGATTTCCTTCTTCTCCTATAAATTTAGTTCTTAAGTTGAGGCAGCAAAAGCAAGCAGTTAAGTTAAGGTAATAAAAGTGGGCAGTTAGGCTGAGAACCCCCCCCCCCAAAAAAAAAACAAAAAAACAAAAACATTGTACATTCATACAGGAAGTAGACACCAGCCTCTCAGGTGAAAGTCTGGTTTGTTGTTGGCCCCATCCACCATCCCTCCCGCATGCCTTACACTGACTTTCCAGTTCCTTAAGTTGTTGTCCTGCAACATTTTAGACTGACGCTGTCCCACAGACTTACACACTGATGCTGCCTGGGAGAATATCATACCGCTGTGAGAGGATGGCTTTTTCTGGTGGTATTTGACACAGAAATTACCAAGTGGCAATATTTGATGACTTTGTAATGAGACCAGGTTGGTGTGCACCTGGCAAATTGATTAGTCAGTCCAATATTCACTTGTCTTTTACCTCTATTTTGGTCAGCTCCATCTCCTAAAGGAAACTTCTGGCCATTAGCAATGAGCGAGTTGGGCAATTTAGGTGAGCTTAAATTAAAATACCGCAGGTGGGCTAGTTAACAAATGACAAAGGAGCCTTTTGAGTAAGTTCTACCTTAAGACCGTGCAATAGTCCACCTTCCACCTCCTTTCCACCCTCCACATCTCTCTCTCCCTCTCTCTCTCTCTCTCTCTCTCTCTCTCTCTCTCTCTCTCTCAAACACAAACAGCAAGACCCATGATGCCTCCAGGGTGCTAACTAGTTTTTCTGCTCCCCTACTACCAAACATTATCAATACTCACTCTCAGCTTGCTACTACACGACATTCATGATTCATTAAAGGACATCAATCCCAGTTAGTGATCATCACACAGTGGTGCCAGATTGTGTTCTTGTTTTTCTTAAACACGAACCAAGGGTTCCCTATTTAAAGAAATAATTGCTTTTACATATTATATACAGTATTAACAGCCTGACAGATTCAGTTGGTAAAAATCACAGCATGTCGCTTCGTGTTGACGGGAACAGATTGTGTCTCAGAGCTGGGGAGCACTGGAGCAGCTAACTGTGTCTCTAAAAGCTTTCCACCATCTCTGTCAAAGCAGCTAATTAACAAGACTACAAATAGTGCTTGCAGTAAGGAGGAGGAGGGAGCTTTTTACTACTATTTTCATTGTTTGCACTTTGGAAAACACTGCACCCAAGAGATATCTAGCAGGTTAAATATTCAAATCTTGTAGTGTGAAATCTGCTTTGACTGTCAATGACTGCAGTGACAACTTACAGAGCGCAAGATGCAGGGTTAGGGAATTATCAGATGGAGGAGTCAAAAAACCTGTAACACAACATCAGCAAGCATGGCTATAAGAAGGCTTCTCAATGTGCGGATCCCCATTTTGAACTAACAAATAACTCTTTCTTGCATCTTGTTGTGTATCTCTTCTTGATATGGATTTTTCACCTCTCCATGGAAAAGAAAAAGAACATTTTCGAAGATAACCTTTAGGATGACAGAGACATTCAGAGTTCTACAAAGGAGAGTGACGGAAAGACAGAAAATCACGCAAATAAGAAAAAAGAAAATACAGCCGAAGGACCAGAGCAAGATGAAGCGCCATATGTGTTTAGCCGAAGACAGTATACGCCATATGTTTGTAGGATATGTGAAATAAACAGTGAATGTATAACACACAAATAGAGCCTTTGTGTACCCATGAGTCATATTGATTTTTTTATTGTCTACAATTGTGTGTGATGATATAGAGCACGGGGGGTAACAAAAAGTCTGCAAAGTTTGAGTGTTTGAGTAATACTCAAATGGTCAAATTCTGGGTGTCATACATCCCAGTATTTACACAAATGCTCTACAATTTTTGGCACCTTATAAGGACTCCAAGGCAACCGGTCTCACGCTGATTATGAATGTTTCTTTTTTTTATATATTTGGAATATAATACCATCTGGCCAGTATTTGCATCAAATGATTCATGAATCAGTTAGCCATGGCAGGACTGAGAGTAGTTTGATGTTCTGAGATACTTGTGATGATGAGTTTGATGATACTGTCTAAATTATGATTATTATTATTGGCTGTGTTTTGGAATCTTTTTAAACACTTAAAAATATATTTTAAAAATGTTGTTCTTGTTGTTGATGTTTTTTATCCTACAAAGATACGCTTAATTTAAGCTCAAGTGTTCATAAAAAGATGCAACACTTGCTATTGGCATGCATCAAGGAATGGCAATATGATTGATCTGTCGGTCCACTTTGGTCCAGATTCAAATATCTCAACAACTATTGGATGGATTGAAATCTAAACATTGCTCAGATATTTATGATCACCAGTGGCTGAATCCTACCAACTGTTGGGATTATCTGAGTCTTTCTCAATTGCAACCATAAGGGTTAGCATTTGTGGTTTTAAGTTTAATTTTTCAACTTTTTCAACTTTTGTATCGATTGCCAGGAAATTCGGTCCTATGACTTTTCACCTAGCCCCATTATCATTATCAAAATACAAATTTGTTCAAATTATAACAAAATAAATAACATTCTCATCAGCCTCAGTTGTGGGCTACTTGGTGTTTGATGGTAATGAGGAAATATTAGCATGCTAATGTGTTAGCATAATTTTAAACAGCGCCATGCACATTTTGGAGTGTGTGTAAAAACACACGTTAGAACAATTTGTGCACTCGCAATAGTGCATCCTGTCAGGAAGTTTCTATGTTTCTGCCAGCCATAAGTATAGACAGTGCATTTGTGCACAGTAATGAGCATCAGAAATGCTTTTGTACCTTACATATGACGTGTCTTACTATATATGCTTCATGCACCGGGCAGGGGGCACTCAAAGTCTTGCAGACCTATAACTCAACTGTAGTGGTCTACCAGTACAACCTGCTTTCATTGAGAATTGATGCCATGACACAAATTTTAAGAGTAAAGTAAAAAAAATAAGTCTTGCAAAAATGGCTGTAGGAGCCATTTAGCATATTTATGTTGTAGTTTAATTTGATGAGTGAAGTACATTATTTTGACCACTAGGTGGTAGAAATAGCCTCCAGGTTATGACAGGTCATGTGGTTTATGATGTCACATTGGGTGTGCGCCAGCGTCACACGGTGTTAGATATGTATTTTTAACAAGTCACGGTGGCGGGAAAATAACACTGGCACATATGGTTCTGACCGTATTCACCGTATTCCCTGTATTCGTCGTATTCTCCATAATCACTGCATAAGACAGCAAAGGTAAACTGGATCACTTCACTTTATCATCATATCACAGAACCATCATCACTCTGCAATAAGCAGGAATGTCACCCAAAGATATTTAATTGTTCGGACACTGATTCATTTCCTGGATGTGATAAGAGTAAAGAACACCTTTTTGCCTATGTAAGTGACTGTATTGAACCTCATTGGAATTCTTTAAAACAGTCACAACAAGGACACTTATCTATTTGGACATCAGAGGGGCATGTGTTTGAGAAACACCTGGGTTTATCTGTGTGCCTGTATGATTTTGAGAATGTTGGTCGCATTTAGCTTGAAGCAACTAGCATGGCTGTGATTTTTTTTTTTTTTTTCTTAAGAAGCTCTATATAATATTCACAGCGTATTTATGATCCAGAGGTTGCCTGTAAATGGCTCTCAACATGCAGGTGCCTGAGCTGGCAGCTAGCTGCTAATGGTGCTTACAGCCCAAACAACACCAACAATGGCAACATTGCTGACAGAGCCCACAGTGTTAACCTGTGCGAGTAGAGGATAGGTGAGCTGGGGCAAACTTTCCCAGTTTGTTAATTAAGTGTTTGTTAATTAATTAATTATGTGTCACTCCTTGACCACTGGTAATTGTGTTTGGATTTGACCTTCCCCAGACTGAAAGGAAAAATACAAGTGGCTGAAGCTGACATCACTATATCCATGAGATCAGATTACCTGAAACTAAATAGCCGTTGGAAAGATTATGATAGCATGGATTTGCTTCAGCCTTGGCAGGTGCATGTGCTTGCAATTCATGAGGCTAAAAGTTCTGTAGAAATGAATTCACACATGCACACTCACACACACATGTCAGAATGTCCCTCCATCTAACAGACAAGAAACACTAATTAAAAATTTTCCTGACAGTTTCCTGATGCTTTTATTCAAACAAATGGTAATACTGCCATTCAGTGCGGACAAATTACCACTGTGATAATGAAAATGAAGTAATGTGGGTGTAGAAACAAAAACATGGCACTTTACAGCTGATTAATGGCAAAATCTGATGTATGAAATGCTGTCCTTCAGATTTAACATTATAATTGGAAGCACTTTTTCCAACAATATAAGGAGTCCTGGTAGGTAGGTGATGCCTCAACAATAGCAAATGTACAGACCGAGTTTGAGAGATAAAATGTTCTGAGGGTTGATTTTATTTAACCAAAGCTGCTGGCGTTTTGTGTTGATATTCTTTTATTCATCTTTAAATTCAGTCAACTTTAAGAGTGAGCAAATCCATCATATCAGAAGTGGATGATATGGTTTTCTAATATCTTCCTGAATAGCAGGACAGTATTTTATGAGCAAACAGTTAAAGTAGTCTCAACCTAACACACAGGAAAATGCAATATGCCACATTATGAAAACCCCTGTCACCGCTTCAGACACGCTCCTTTGGCAAACCTTCGGAGATCATCAGCACCTTATTACTCCTAATCTTTTAGTTGCGCAAGACAGATGGGAGACAGAATGATATTTATTGCTGCTATTATTGCATTCACGGTGCAAAGAAAGTTTTACTTTTCCTCCAAGTGTCAATTAGGGAATCACTGATGGAGCAAAGATGCTTCGAGCTGTTGAGATATTTTCCACTTTTGTTTGGATTTGACACAGTGGTGTACTAATGGCTAATATTCAACTTCTGCATAAATCTTCTGCAGTAATTACCAAGTTTTAAATTGTTGTTATAAAGGCGCTGCCTTCTGATGTTACCTTTTGGTGCCATTTACATTTATCAGTGTTTCCATACATGCATGCAGAAACTCTCATTTGTTATTTGTTTTACATTTTGGATATTGAAAAAGAAATTTATATATGATTTAGCAAAAATAATGCTAGTCACAATTGGCCGTATTGCATATTGGCCATTAATGTATGAACCCTGAAACTAGATGAAAATATGGTAAAAGCTTATTAAACAAGTCAATACTAACAGTATATATTAATAATAATAATAATAATAATAATAATAATATAATAATAATAATAATAATAATAATGATAACGATAATAATAATAATAATAATAATAATAATAATGTTAGTTAAAGGAGCAGTCTGTAGAATTTAGTGGCTTCCAAAGGTGAGATTGCAGATTGCAACCAACTGAAAACCCATCTGCTCACCTTTCCAAGCATGTAGAACCTCCAGTGTCCCTCACTTAACTGAAGAATGTGTAAGGCCTGATCTAGATCCACTAGTTGGCGTGTCTGTTCAACATGGCACTGCACCATGGCAGAAGGGGATGACTGATGATTGGGAAGTTCTGATGTCAGTAGGTACTATATGGTCCTTGGCTGCATAGGCCAACCTGGCCCTCGCAGATGCAGACAGCATGGAGAGTTACACTGCCTGTCAGAATGGGCCAATCCAATAATCTCAATATTAAGGGGGGATAAGAGCAACCACTCTGATTTGGGACTGATTCTTGTTTTTGCTGAAATACGATTTTCTCAGTTATTTTCATGGTGAAAAGTTTCCACCGTAATTAGCAAAAATGCCAAAGACAGAAGACAGGAGATGAGAATGAAACATGTGCAAGGTGCAGCTAAATGCGCCAAATTGACAGATCTTTTTCATGTGGTAGAGCCAAGGTTGCTTTGGCCACAGTTAGCCAGGCCACTAATAACTGTTGGACTGCTTGGAGGCTTGCTGATGATGTGAGGTAAGACAGCCTTCATTTGTTTGGGAGTTTCGAGGCCTGTATGACTTAGAGGTTGGTTGTTTCTGTCTACAAATAGTTGTGTTAATTTTGTTGACAATCTCCTTTTTTTTTTTTTTTTACAACTAATACACACACACACACACACTTTTTACTTTTTTTGCTCTATTTTTTATGGGACTTCAGAGTAGTTTTTGATTATATATTGAAAACACATTGATTAGCTAATTGTGCATGTATGAGCACACTGACTTAACATTTCTTTATATTTCAACTGTGAAGGATGTGTAGTTATATTTAGAGCACAAAAATCACTTATCATGGTTAGGAAAAGATTATACGTTGGCTTAAAACACTGAAATTTGGGGCCAGAAACGCTGCAGAAAATGTTGCGACAAATTGCTTAAAAAAACTGCTTGGTTTTAGGTGAAGTTCGTGATCATGAAGAGTGGTCTGCAGCTTCGCAGTTGTCTTGCCATCCACCATTTCCTAACCATCTAAATGACAGTCAGCTCATGCACATTAAATAGCAGATAATGGCATTCTAAACATTCTCATGGGTGTAATAGGAGCCAGCTGATAGCAGCTACTAACGCCTATTTACTACAGTTATAATGAACTGGGTGGTCTGATAAACTTATAACATGTTACTTTGTCTGTTTATTTCACTTTGCAAAATAATATTTAAAATAATCATTACTGGACATATCCTGTATAAACATGTATAATTATGGTAAAACATAATGTGTCCTCTCTATCAGCCTCTGACCTTCATAATCAATAAAGCATGGGGAATGAGAGTTTAATGATTTTCATGTTTTAATGATTTACTGGTGCAGGGAGGCAGTAATTAGCCTCATCTTTCCAATTAGCGAAGTTTTCTCATTTCCCATATCTGATATGGAAAATACATGAATAGATTAGTATTGCATTCACATGCACACATCTGTCAATTTTTCTGACATTAACATATATAAAGTCATCATTACATAAATAATTTCACACATGTAGCATTAGCATGTCTCATAATGCAACATCTCAGCATAATATGGGATGGAAAATGGCTCTCTCACAGTCTCACACTATTTAGTGCTCACTTATCATACTCGTTTCCATCAGAAAGATGTACCTTTAGAAATACCACACATATCCATAATTCATTGCCTGATTTAACCATTACTTACATGTATTTCAAAGAACATAGAAAAACAGAGCAGTTAAAAGATGAACATGAATTAATTAGCTACTGTTTTGTAGGCTCTCTCTTCAGTAATTAAAAGACTAAGGACTCAAGAGTGGTTGTGTAACCATGGAAACCCACTGATAGTGCACATGTTGTGACTGGGCCCACCGTGCTGTTCATGTTTGTTGTGGTTTTAGTAGATACACATGCACGCTGCTTAATTTTATCTTATTGTTGATTTGATCTCAACAGAGTGTCATGTCAAGGAAATTATGTTAAGTTGTTTTTTGTCTTGTGTCTATGTTGTCTTGTGATTTCCTGTTTTATTTTGAAATCCTAACTCTCCTCTCGTCACCTTACTTCCTCCCTTTGTGTGTTTTCCCGCCGTTGTGATTGTCGGCCCCGCCCTGATTGTCTCCACCTGTTTCCCCTTACCTGTGTATATATAGTCTGCGTCTCCCTTTGTCCTGTGCCAGTTCGTCTTGTCTCGTCAGCCAGTGAACCAGTGCTGTATTCATGCCAAAGCCAAGTCTTGTTGTTGCTCAAGTTATTGTATTGTTCATGTTTGAAACCTATTCTTATTTTGATACTTTGTTGATCTCTAGTTTTCCTGCAACCTCATTTGAGTGATTTTTTGTTACTTTGTTTCCTCATCTCTGACAATTTTTGTTGTTACTTTTCCTCTTCGGAGTGATTTTGTGTTTTGCATCTGTTTTTGTAGAGACTTTTTGCTGCCTTTTATAATAAAGTGTTTTTTGACTTTTGATATCTGGTGTCGTGCATTTGGGTTCATTCCAGTTCAGTCTTGTCACAGAGCCAATATGTATAACTTCAAATTTGATTCCACAGTGGCCTGTGGTCTTTTACACTTTATGTATAAAAGCATGTGCAGTTTGGAAAAAAGGTAGATAACAATACAATGAATGCATGGATAAATCCTGCCGTGGCTGCACATATTATTATTATCTGATATGTGCCGTCTGCAGTGATCTTTTTGTCTGAGGTTATATGGCTGGCCTCCTCTGTCTGGAACAAAGTTGTAATACAATGGTGATAAACTCTGATTAACCTGAGCCCAGCGCAGTCGCCCTGCATAAAATTCTGTTGTCCTACTCACCTGGAGATCAGCTTAACTCCAGAGCCTTAGACAACATGCTAAAGGCCAGCATCCAGTCATCTCTAAAAGACAGGAATTAGAAGAAGAAACTTGATCTATACTGTGTTCTGAAACAGCAGATTGGACTCTGAATGTAAAAAATCCTGAGGTAGTGTTGTTGTGATATGAGAATTTTGATTTTGATATCATTACCAACTTTAGCATTACATTGCTACTAAAAATACCCATGTTTAGGTGTCTAAAATGCTGCTAGGAACATGACAATGACTCTGTAAATAACAGCCAGTTCCATTTTTTGTTGGTCAACAGTGATGGCAACCGGAATTGGGCCAGTTTATTTGGCCCGATTCTGGTGCGTCAATTATTAGTGTAGTCTGGCAACATTTTTGGGAGTTAGGTATCCTTCTGTGTATGTTGTATGTTGCTGAGGCCCAACTCAGTACATTACATTACATATTACTGTAACTCCAAGCTTTAGGCTTCTCAAACATGAAGGGCCTTTGCAACCAGACATCAACATCCATTAACATCCCAAAATCACATTGCATTTGGGGGTCATTTTCTGTCACAATCTTATGTTATTTATAGTATTTATTTGCATGCTGTTAAGGCCTTACCGAGTGTAAGCCAACGCTTAAACACAAACAATATTTAGCCTTTAGTTCAGCCTTGACAATTGACACATTGGCCAAAAAGGGTCAATATCTGCTGTATGATTCCTATGGATTTACTTGCAGAGGAAAGGAGGAAGTATTGTATTAGTAATCTGTAAATATAACTTTGAGAGGTGACATGATGATAAAATGTGTTGCTCCTGCTCTCGCTCTCATTGTCACAGCGTGACTTTTTTGCATGTTACAAAGAAAAAGAAATGATCATCCGGTTTAAAAGCCGCATAACGTAAATCTGTGTGGGAGAGGAAATTAACAAAAGACATTACATGAATGTGTGTGGGAGCGTGCACGTGTTTGTCTGTCGGAAGTGAACAGCAGATTTAAGCTCAGCCATCCTGGGAGAGATCTCATGATTAAAAAGAGAAAAGACTCTTTAAGGAGAAACTGAGTGTCCTCTATATGTGTGTGTGTGCGTGTGTGTGTGTGTGTGTATTGTGTGTGCATGCATGTCTGGCGTGTTAACCTAAGACTTTGATTATTGTCTGTTTTAAGTTAGAATGCCTGCAGAGGTCATCCCTTTGGAGGATGGTCACTGACACCATTTAGATTGTGCTTTTAACCTTTGCAGATGGTCAAACACACACACACACACACACACACACACACACACACACACAGAGACAATCGCACAGCACATTCACACATTCTCTCTTTATCGTCAGTAATATCATATGCAAAACCCAACAGTTTGTTGTGACACAAACACCATTTATTGCATCACTGTCAGAAACTGTATTGTTTTCACCTTTAACGCAGCACATTTCTTCCATAAATTTCTGATTTCATTCTCTGAAATGCTTGACACTGACGCCTGCTTTAGCCAGGTTAGCTGAAAAAAAACTTCTCTATTTCTGGAAAAATTTCCTGCTTACCTCAAAATTCAGTTTACTTCAGAAATACTGTATGAACATATACCGTCTATTTAATTTTTAATTTGTCATTTATTAATTTAAAAAAGGGACAATGTACATTAAAACACATTTAGAAAAATGTAAATGCACGAGAGTTAGCTGGGGAGGTCATTTTAATCAGTAGTCCCTTACCTGATGTAAAGAAGCATCCTAAAGTAGTTTTTTTTAAAAAAATATGAAGATACTGTATTTACAGTGGTTAAGACAAATAACATTCACATAAAAAGGCGCATAATATAACATGTACAAGTTAAGAATATACAACACAATTTAACAATATGAGTAGATAAATAAAAGATGATGCAGGCACAGTATGTGTATAGTCATTTTTAAATTAGGTAAAATGAGCATAAAATCAGTGCTGACATTGTTGGTTTTCAATAAACCATTTCTTCACACTGCACTTAAATGAATGATATGATGGGGACTCCCTAATTTATTGTAATACTGTGTTTCATTATTGAGACGCTCTAAAGAAAAAATAGGTCTGGCTTAAAGCACTTCTCCTGAGTGGAGTTGTGCAATCCCCCCTTAGCTCCCTAAATGTGAAGCCAAACGGTCCTAATCATCAAATCTATTTTTCCTGTAGATTTTTTCTATCATTTTAGCAAATATTATGATGTCACATTAAAGCTGACCTTTGACAATTTTGAATAAAAAATGTCATCACTTTACAATTTTACCCTAATAGAAATTGGCATGAAATTTTGTCAAAATAAGAGTTTGGATTCTAGCGGTATATCCACAAACCGTCATGATCCTGGGTTTTTTGTTTATAGATTGGTATCTTGTGGACTGTCTTTTGGGCATTTTTTGTTTTTTTGTTTTTTTTTTTTTCCTTGTTTCATAAATTCATCCAAGTTAGGTCTGTTTTCTGATTTACTCATTTATCATGTCCTGCTTTACTTCCTGCCTTTGTCTGTTTCCAGCCTGTTGTCCATCACACCTGCCTTCTATTGGTCTCATTAGTCTTCCCTGCACACCTGTAGTGTAATAGTCTTGTTTGCACCCCAGTGTTCTCTACCACACCGTTGTTGTCAGCCAATCCCTGCGTTTCCCTCCTCTTGCCCATGACCACTGACTCCAGCTGCATCTTGTTCTTGTGATTAGTTTTTGATTGATTGATTGATTTGAGTGATTTAGTTTTTAGCAATATTAAAGCACACTTTTGTTTAAACCAACTGCCTACTGCTCTGCATTTGGGTTCTTATTTTGAACTGACACCTTGACCTTTGACCACTACATTCTAATTATGTCATCGCCTAGTCGAAGTCAATGTTTGTGCCAAATTTGAAAAAATAAAAAAATAAAATAAAATCTTCAAGAAGTTCTTGAGATATCAAGCTCATGAGAATACGACAGACCTTGACTTTTGACCACCAAAATCGAATAACTTCATCCTTGAATCCAGTAGTACCTTTATGAAGAATTTAAGTAAATTGCCTCAAGGTGTTCTTCAGTTATTACTAAGGACTGGATGGATGGATAGACAATCCAAAAATGAATGCCTTCAGCCACGGCTGCAGCTGCACGGAGCCATAAAATGATCTCCAAACAAGAAGTTCTAACATCAATAAGTAGTAAGGGGCTTATTGAAGCAGCAGCAGCAAGTCCAGTTAGGAAAATAGTTTCAGGGCGTTCTGTACGTCATGCACTGAAGCGATTTTGGAAATAGCTTAAGTTCATTCTTCCATCAGCTGATGTTGGGCTTAACCTTTCAATACTGCAAGGCTGCCTGCTGAACTAAACACATAGTTGAACCCTCAGACAAACTCTCACAAGAGTTTTACACAAGAAGCACCCTCGCTTGCCATAACCTGAGGAAGTGGAGTTAAGTCATTCACTTTTATATGCAGTCACTGTCAGTGGCGGTCCTAGCTAGTTTGGCACCCTGGGCAGACCAATGGGCTGCCCCCCCCCCAGCAAAATTTTGGGGGTTACACGGATTTCGACGGCCTTTACAGTTATGTTATGGTTATTTTACACCTGAAAAGTAGCCTAAAACACTGCATTTATTATCCTAATGTTTGCATTGTGAACAGTTTTTACTTTGAAATTGATAGTTTTTTTTCCACTAAATATTTTCAGATAAAGTACATTTATGTAATTTAACACACAGAGATTTGCATCACAAAATGCATTTATTACAAATAAATAAAATACCAAACAAATAAATGTTAAAATAAAATGAACAGCTCAGTAAACAGCAGCAGTTGGCCTGGCCTCACTGTTGCTAGACTGCTCCTGCATCTAACAAAACCAAACAACAAGAACAACAACAACAACAAACAAACAAAACCAAATACCACCATCTAGTGTCCAGAATAGGTACTGTCAGGCCACTGGGGTCAGGCCATCCACACAGTTAACATAAATTACCCAATTACCCCAGACAAACATTTACTAGTGCATTTCTGTCCTTGTTTCAGTCAGTGACTTGTGCATAACTATTTATTGGCTTGCCATGTCATTTAAAGCTTAACTTTTCTTGCCTTCCTCAATGCAAAGTCATCAATTATTTTACAGCAAGACTTTGACGTTTGCTCAGCTAGCAGTGGGTTAGCTCAGGTAACATTAGTCTCAGCTAATAACGTTACATGTATAAATAAAAACCTAACATCACCTTTATCTTTTTCCCGTTTTTCCTCCTCTTCTTTCCTCTTTTTTTTCTGTATTGGAATCCTGACAGCTTTATTCTTTTTCTTTTGGACATGATGCTGCTTGTGTAAAACAACTAGTTGTTTATGTTTTGATGCTTGATACCGCGCTTATGATGCGAGCGCAGGCGCCGCCAGGCAGGCTAAAGGCTGATTGGTTGACCATTACACACACGCCGCGTGTGACACGCGACACACCGGTGTGCTGCTCCTGCCGCTCCTCGTGGGGGTGAGCGGGGCGAACATAACGTGGAGAGACTGCCTGGTTGATCTCATGTTTTCGGGGCGGCAGCCGCTGCACCATTTGCAGGCAAGGGGGCGCTTTTTTTTTTGTGTGTGTTTTGGGCTCGCCTGCATTTTTTTTCTCATCGTTGCTCTTCGCAAAGTGCCGCCCCCAGTAACGTGCCGCCCGGTGCCAGTGCCCCACTCGCCCCAGACCCGGCTGCAGAAACAAATCTAAGGGGGGGCTTACATTTTTTTGGGGGGGGCAAACTTTTTCAACCTACTTTTTTTTTTTTTGGCTTCAGGCTGACCAACTGCTCTGTGACCACTCCTACAGTGCTGAGAGATAATTTTCCTCTCTCTAAAAATGGGCAGTTCATCTCAAAATCTAAAAAACAAACAAACAACAGTGTGGTGCTGTGTCCATTTATTCCACTCAAGCATAAAAGGACATGAATTGATGATTGGAACAAGCGGGATACAGCTGCAACTTCTGGAAATATAATGATGATGTCAAGCTGAACACTGAGGTATACATTCATGCTAGGAGAGGTAACTACAGCAGCTAGGGAGCACAGGGAGCACACAAAGCAGTGTTACCCTTCTGCCTGCAAGTGTGTGTGTGTGTGTGTGTGTGTGTGTGTGTGTGTGTGAGTGAAAGGTTTAATCACTTTCAGTAGAGTGGCAGGCGGCGTCTGTGGACTGTGTGAAACCTTTTTAAAACAATGTCCTTCCACTCATTCCTAAATTTCCGAGTCAAGTCCTTCTCAAATGCCAATTGGATCAGGTTGGCCTTGCGTTGATGAAGCATGGTTTGGCGATGCTCTGTGAAGATATTTTTCAGAGTGGAAAATGAATTTTCACAGGATGCAGTACTGGCTCCGAAAGTCAGGCCATGTTTAAATGCAGTCAAGACGGTAGGCATTGCTTCCAGTGGCTTCTGGAACTGGTTTAAAATCTGAGGGAGAAATAAGGTTGAAATCAATATCATTACAACCATAATTATTCCCCAGATAACAATATAAATTGTATGCAACATCATGTTGAACAATCAAATAAATTCTCATCTCATTGAACTAAATCATGTTAGGTGTGATGTGTGATCTGTTTGACTGCTTGATGAAACCTTGATCCTGTAAAATATCAGTTTGTTTTAAAGGTCCCAAATGACCAGGCATGACAATATAGGCTATTTGATAATTCTAAAGGAGTCTTGTAGCTTTTTGAGATTTGAATACAATAAAAACAATACTGAACTTTTGCCTAGCCTTAATCACCTGTTTCATTGTCCACTTCTGCCCATCCGGTGGAAAAGACTCTTGCATTTGTGTCCTGAGGAAGTTGCGGGCCACCTCGAATTCAGAGTCCAGAGCAGGTGTGTTGGTGAGGTCAAGTAAAGGCTTCACCTTTCTGACATCCAAGAATGTGGCTTGCACAGGATCCAGGGCATTTAGTGCCTCCATCAGGTCACAGTTATGTTTCCCGAAGCGATTTTTCATTTCTCCGCACACTGAGTCAATGCAACTGTAATAAATCCTGCGTAGTTCTGTTTCATCATTACAATCTACATGTGTGCTGATTTCCTCAACTACGTAGTCAGCAAAGGCAGAGTTTTGTGAGCGTCTTCTCTTTGATGGCCTTGTTGTGACACTGTCACAATGCGCTAGGATTGCCTGGAATTCAGTCTCAGTGCGCATATTCTCAAGACAGGTACATGCACTGCTGATAAGCTGCAAACCTAGAAGAAAAAGAAAAAAAAACCTTTTTGTTACCGCACAGAATATAACACAACTGAAAGCACAGCATTGCATGAAAAGACAGGGAAATGAAACAAAACAAACAAATCCTTAAGTTCTAAAATATTGTGTAACATTTTTTATCAAAATAATTGTTTCTGTTGGGATGCCCACAACAATTATTCATCTCTTTTAAACATGTTTTATGTTCATTGTGAAGCACTTGGTGCATGTAACTCTTTTTTGTAAAGTGCTTTAACTTGCATTACTTGTAAGGATCAATAAATGGTTTATTATTAGTAGTTGTATTAGTGGTATTAGTATTACTATTTTGCTCAGAAGTAGGTATATACTTTTTTCACCATCTACATTAAAAAAGTCACCTGTAAGTAGATCCATGTCTTCGGACTGCAACAACTTGTTTGGGGGATCAAGATATGCAAGGATCTTGTGCACCATCTCAGCAATGAAATTAAAGCTGGGCTCAGACATGCTCTGCCACAGTCCTGTTGCTTCAATGCGCAGATCTGCTCCAAATGCCCGGTTGCTAGTGATCTCTCTGAGTAGTGTGGATAGGTCATCAAGTGATTTCAGAATAACTGAGACTGTAGAATAGAGAAAAGAAATATCTTAATATCTTCAGGTGGGGGAGTCATTCACACAATACAGCATCATCATCTTATCAGCTTAATAAATCCAAATTAACATACCTGTAGCAAAATGTCCAGTCCAGCGTTGGTCCAATAGGCGCTTGAGTGTCTCTCCTTTGTAGAGAATGGAACAGTTGGTTTTCTGCAGAATTTGTACAGCATGTTACACACACTGAAGAAGTCCATCACAGCTGTTTCAACTGCCAGGGCATGGGTGACCACCAAATGCAGCTGGTGATTATAACAGTGGACATATGGTATCTCTCTGTCCAGTTTTTGCTGCAGCAGTTTCTGTACCCCTCCATGTTTACCCGACATGAGCGAGGCCCCATCATACACCTGACTGAGGATTTTCTGAGGGCTCAGACCAGCTGTGGTCAGTTCTTCTATGATGGTGTCAGTCAATGTGACTGCATCTCCCTGGTCAGCAGTGGCTATTGTCAGGAGGCGCTCAGTTGGTTCACACAGTTCATTCAGAAAGCGGAGAACTATGGATATATTCTCTCTCCCTGTTGGGTCTCTGGTTCCATCCACTTTTAACGTGTAGAATGATTCACTGACTTCTTTCACAATGTGCTCTCTTACTAAAGCACTCATCACATCTATTAAGTTATTTTGAATGTCATGACTTGTGTATGTTGCATTACGAGGAATAGTTTTTGCTATCTTTGCTAATTCAGCATCTTTCCTTAGTGCAAACTCAAATAGAGACAAAAATAGCCCACATCCATCATCATTCATTCCACTGTATGCATCATGGTCACCTCTGAAGGGCAGTTGGTTCACAGCAAGGAACTCCACAACATCAATAATTGCAGACAGATAATATCTGTTGCGCTGCAGTTGATCATTGTTGATTAGCGTTGAGATTTCCTTACTTGTGTGAATCCGTCTTTCCTTGTCCCTCCACATGGCCTCACAAATCAGGTGCTCTTTGGATGCAGCATGCTTGTTTAGTCCCTTTCCAGTTTCTATTGCATGTTTCCAGTCATGGAAACCAGTTACACTGAAAGTTTTATCACTGAGACTGGCTCCCTTAAACATTCTGCATGGGTAGCAGTATGCAGCATCTGTTTGAACAGAATACTCCAGCCAGTGAAAGCTTCCATACCAGGAACTGCAGAATGACCTTTTTTTCCCTGAGAAAGGCGCGAAGGAAAGCTCTGCATGAGTGGTCTTTGGGGCTTTTCTGTGCCAAGGTCAGTAGGCTGCAATAGTCCGTTGTTGTTGTTGTCGTCGGTGTCCTCCTCACTCACGTTTCTCTCATGCTGTGCTGCTCCCTGTGCTCCCTAGCTGCTGTAGCTACCTCTCCTAGCATGAATGTTGACCTCAGTATTACAGGTGTCTTCAGTGCTTATGCTTACAGAAGATGTAGCTGCTTCCCGCTTGCTCCTGTCATCAATTCTTGTCCTTGTATGGGGTTGTTTTGGAAAAAAATTGCGAATATCCATGCCACGCTGAAATAGCGACTACACGACAGCGACAGTAGACGTCTAGCGTTAATACCTTCTCGTGAGCATGGCGAAGTGACCCGCCCACCGCTACCTGTAATTGGCTAGCAGAACCTTCGTTCGGTGGTTGGATTGGTTGAATTGTATCGTATGATTGACAAATCGAGATAGGAATAATAGAGAGTTGACCACACACACTCTGAGGAAAAAAACAAAACCCAAATAAAAATAAACAGTTTCCAGCCCACTGAGCCGACACCAGGGCGAGGCGGGCACAGCTCACTCTGTGGGGGGGCACAGCCCCCCAATGCCCGCCCATGCCGCCGGGACTGACTCGCCCCCCCCTTTGACCGCCACTGGTCATGGTGTATGGATACAAGGGTGAGGGGAGTCCTATCACCAGTCATATAATTCCATGAAATGGTTAAAACAGGCCTAAACTAGGCATGTGATCATTATACAAATCTTTCTTAAAGCAGTAGTTGTTACAACTGGTGAACCAGGCGGAAATGGACTCAAACGCACGACTCAGAAGACAGTTCAGGTAAGTAAAAAGTCTTTACTGGACAAAACAGCTTTGGTACACACAGGATGGTAAATGAGGCAAAAGTATCCAAAAAGAGCAAGGCAGAGGCAAAGTCGAAAAACAGGCAAAGTCCAAAAAACCAACAAAGAGACACAAGGGAATCAAAAGGCTGGAACGTCGACACACAGAAAGGCTAAGAGGAACTGGCACAGAGAGGAAGCAAGACACACACTAAATACTGTGGTGAGGGGAAGGATAACAAGGCACAGGTGAGCCTAATCAGACACAGGTGAAGCCATCAAAAGGGAGGGAAAACACACAGGGGCAGGAAGTGAAGTGATCTGAAATGAGAGGAGATGTGAGTTTCAAAGTAAAACAGGAAACAACATGAATGAATGAAAACAACCTAAGAAATCTGAGCTGTGACAGTAGTCACATGTCTACATGTGTAACAGCATGTTGCTGCTGTGCTCAATTTAAAGAAGAAAAAAAAACTACAGCAGTTGTCTGGATTATATCTAACCTGTCCTCTCTTATATTAAGCGTATCGAAGTTATGTCAGAGTTAGCAAGTTGACCAATCATCCAGGATTTCTGTTGTTGCCTGACAGCTGCTGGTCATGACCCACTGCTGACTGTATGAGTGGCTTGACAGTCTCAACCTTTTTGGTTTGTGACCTTTTGAGGATGAGGCCTGTAGAATTGAAAGTATCCACTATTTCACCAGGGAAGACTTAAAATGAAAGAAATGTCAGACAAGGTGTGCACTAATAGATTAGGGCCTTCTCATACCCTTCCTTTAGCTTTTCTGCCACCTACAGTCCCCTCATTGTCAATCTATGGGTTTTTATCAAGGCTGCCAAATTAAAATCATAAGCACTCTACATTTACGACCATGTTATGAGACAATATGAAATCTTGGCAACTTAAAATCTTGGCAAGAAACTCTGCTTTTCAAGCCTTTATGAAGCATCGTTCACTGGGCCATTTTCTGTGGTAAAAAATAATTTACTGTCAGTTGGGAGCTGGTCACATTAATCCCTGCAAAACCCAATTACACCCCGCCTTTTTAAAACCTGATGTTTAGACAACAAAGACAGCCAGCTGTGTCTACGCCTAAAACAATTAAATCCACTCACAGCACAGAAATTACACATTGGATTTTCTTAGACCATTAAGTAAGGACCACTTTGGCACTTTCAATCACCTTTTATTGTACCATGACAACCAGAAGGACCTTTCATCATCTTAATGTCAAGACTTACAACCTCAAGTGATCTTAATCATCTTTGGTCTGGAATCTTGACTTGGGGACAGTCACAAGGCTCTTCTTTCTCCTCCAGTCTCAAGTCTAGACAGGCATTGTCAAGGATCCTCCATCAAAAGGCTTATACTTTAGGGAATGTTGCAACATTTTGATGCTGATGTTGATGCTACTGCAAATAAAGGTGGAGGAATGTCTTTTGGAGACAAGAAAGAGGTACTGGCACTGGTACTTATCATTAGAGCCACTGGGCAGATGAGGGGAGCTGATGAAGATGTGCATTCTGCAATTGGTTTCACTGCATTAGACTTAAAGCTGTTTTGTGAAATCTTGCTCTCACCTGCTTACTGTGAAAGTTCCTTGAATACATAACTGTGCATCCAGTTATTGCTAATGCCTTATCTGACATGCAAAACTATTGTGTGTGTATTTATTTCTTGTACAATTCAGGAACAACCTTTTCCAAACAAATTAGGCAGGACATTGCAGTGTACCTTCAGCTGTTGGCTAGGTCCAGCCATGTACTAAATCTTGAAACATGATGACAAAGATCAAAAATATCAGATTTCAATACTAAACCTGCATTAATTGATTGTTCACTACGCTGAAGCCATGAAACAAGCTGTAATCACTGTGGCATATATGAAGTTCATTAGACAAATGTGTTAGCAAAGACTTGCTATTTAAAAATCCATCAAATAGAGGTCCCTTGGTTTTGCTTCATTTGTTTTCTTTTTCTGTAATGGTATTTAAAAAAAAAAAAAATCTTCTTAATAATATTAGCATATTGATGCCAAACTGACATTGACACTACAATTAGAAATCTGTGAATCTTGGCAAAATTAAGTCCAAAATCTACTTTTTTTATAGCTCTGTTTTTGGTCACTACCAACTTTTTTTTTTGTAGTTTTGTTTGGTTTTTATTCAACACTGGTCTGAGGAGGTAGAAATGGGGTGTGAAAGGGCCAAACAACATGGGACTTTCTCCCAAGATACTGGTGTCTGTGTCTGTTTGAAACTAACTTTGATTTATTTTAAGGAGCATCTTCAGTCAAGCTTCTTCTCCTAAACAACCTAAGTTAACTTTACATTAGGTATGTGATGCCATTTGTGGGACACTAATTCATCAGATATCATACAAACTAAATATTGCTGTATGTGCATGTTTGTAAGATATAATATGATCTGTTATATGACGATACATTGATGAGAGAGGGGTCTGTTGTTTATGAGTAAAACCCTAATTTTTCATAAACATAAAGTGATATTAGTTCACTAATGACCCCTGAAATCAGACGAGATATACAAACCTTGAAATTACTCCCCACTGACTGTTAACTTTGTGTTGGAGGACAAAATAAAAATTAACTGGGCTTACTTTGATTTTTTTAAATTATTTTTTACATGTTCTTTTTTGTTGTCTGTTGTTGCAGAAAGAAGAGTTTTTTGTTTTTTTGTTTTTTTTTCCATGTGTGACATCAGTAAACTAAATTTGTTCTGGTGTTGTGGGTGGAGATGATTCAGAGGTTCAGCTATCATTTGGACACACATTTTTGGGCACTTAAGCGATTTCCCATTAGTGACCAAACCGAAACCAAACACGTGTTTTGGTTTGAAAGGGCAAATCTCCAGTGAATTAAGATTAATCAGTGGCAAATTATGCAACTCCACTTTAGGCTGAAAGCCGGCTGTTAATCATTTAAAAGCTCTGTGAAACTTTAAAGTGGAAAATGTCAACTTTTCAAGTTTTTCTCCTGCAGCTTTACCAAGTGGCACTATTGTTAGTGCTGCTATTGCAAAGACAACCAGTCCACTTTCAATTTTCCTGAGAGGTTAGCCTACACTATAGTTCTCACTGTCGATTCCGGTGTCCCACCATATGCCATTTCCTCTACTGAGGATAGTAACAGCAAAAAATAACACTGATACTTTGGTGACTTGAGATGGCTACGAAAGTGATATCCCCTCCCTCCAAAACGGATGTGCAGTAGCTGATGCACTTCCTTTGTAAACTGAGCCTTAATTTTCCTCAGAGATTGAGCAGCAGACAGATCTGCATAGCGAAAACAAAGATATTGGCAACTAATCTGTATGCAAATTACGTCATTAATATATACCCATAACAGTGTGCAATCAGCTTTACTTCATATTGATAAGTTCAAGACAAAAACTTGTTTTTTTTTAACTATAAAGCAACAATACTGAGGTTTGTTTGGTTTCACAACTTGCACTTTGGACAAACTTCATTTTTCACATTGTCCCTGTGGAAATAACACCACCACAGAGAACAAGGCACCCCAGGGAATGGGACAGCAGTATAACATTTTGTAGATTTTACACCATGTAGCGTGGAGGGTGCTACTTTGTCCTCTCACTGCTGCCGTAGTGTGAGCTTGTCAAAGAGGGCCCCGATGGTGCTGGCGTCTTTGTTACAACTGATTTCACACACATAACCTCTCTGTCTGCATTTTAAGTCTTGCATCCTCTCAAGTTCTCTCACACACACTGACACTCACACACTGAGTGTGATGGTGACAGGATGGGGCTACAGCTGTCTGCAATTCATGCTGCTCTTCTTTCAATCAGAAACACCAAGTCACACACACTTGTTAATGTACTGACATGAGTGTCGACTTTGATTTGGTTAGAGAGTGAAATAGTGCAAATAAAATTGCAATCTGTTTTTACATGAGTATAGTTAGGTGAGTAAAATTGAAAAGGAAAATCTGAAAGGTAAAATCCATTTGGTATCCATCTACAGAAGTAGAGCAGGTCATTCTATAATTCTTATCACACTGTGGTATTGCAAGACACATTTTTCTGATGTTACCCGAAAACCTTTTATTTCCACCTGACCTGGTCTCAAATCACTTTCAGTGGACTTGCAGCGGCCACAGTGGAAAATGTTGAAAGAAAATATATTCCACACAGTAATGACAGAACCTTAACTCTCGGTAACCCCAACCTTTTTTATTTTTTTTTTTCAGATTTGAGAGAAACCTAAAAAAAAAAAAAGAGTTTTGCAATTTGAAGAAAAAGGATCTGCTGAACTCACTGACTCCAGATTAAATTGAAAAATCAGACCTCAAAAGACCAAAAAATTCTAAGTAGTCAAATTATGAAGTGTTATCCTGCAGTGGGGTTTGTTACTACAGGGTAAAGAACAAGGATACAGAGTACCAATGCTATTGATCACTTTTTTTTCCAAAAGTGTTTACCTGGAAACCTTTCTTTGTGGAATATATTTTGTGAAGTAACAAGGCTGAGAATTGATGACTCCATGACTGTAAAAAAAACAACAACATTGGTACAACATTGAAAAAGACACAGGATTTAATGTGGATTATCACATCGTGGTAAATGCTCATTCAACCTCATATGGGTATAACTAAAGGCAGAAATATCAATTGCATAGCAATAAATTCAAGAATGTAAAAACGTGTTATGCAACTGATGCACAAATGATTATTTTGAAGGATAAAGTATTCCTTTTGTAAACAAAAGAATCATTGCTGGCTTAAATGCTTTTACATTTGGAACAGTAACCTTAAAATCAGATTTTAAACAAAAGAGGCATCTCGATTTAATTTAGTTGTTAGGTTACAACAATGCTAGGGTAACATTAGTTAGTTAACATCTATGCGTTGTTATGGACCCCACTACTTTTGATTCATGATGGATGAAGGTGAAATATTTATTTATTTTGCTGCAGCAAGTTATGCTAAAGACAAATGAAAGTATGTTAATAAATGTATTAACATATATATATATATATATATATATATATATATATATATATATATATATATATATATATATATATATATATATATATATATATATTTTTTTTATACATTTGTATGTTTATTTATTATACATAATTTTAGATGGATAATGCAAAGATCCATATAGTAAATGATATGTAATGTATGTATGATTTATTTATTTATAGTGATAGTTAAGCACTGAATTTATCATTTATCCATTAATTTATTTCAGCATTTTATTATATACTTACATAATATTCAAGAGTCTAATTTTGTAATTGATGTATTTATACATTTAGTTTCTGCCCTTAAAATCCTCCAGAGTTTAGTAGCACTTTCCCAAGAAAAACCATACAGGAAGTGATGGGGCTCATACGCTTGGATTAAACACAGTGTGGAGTTGCGCAGCATCAGAAGTGGTAGCCACAATGGCTGAATCTGTTCAGAGAAATGTAAACTGGGCTCAGCATCACAGAACAGCCCCCAGCCTGTCACAGTGTGATGTCATAACCATCTGTTTCACTAAGTGAACGTCTGGGTGTGTTTGCATCTTTGCAAGCTTTCATGTTTGCCTGCTTACCTGTTTCCTCCACAATAAAAGGCTCTCCGTGACAGGGGTCTAAGACATGTTGCCCTTGCTCCCCATCACTGACCCGTGTAATATCTGGCTGCTGCCTGGGTCCGAGGCGTCTCTGGGTGGAAACGATGACAGGAGGGCGAATCACCAGGGCCGCCGAGTTGACCATGCATACGGCATGTCAATTAGAGATGCTCCAGTTATTCGGAGGGAAGACACAAGTACGGTAAGAGGGAAGAGGAGGGGAAGTCATAAACGAGTGGGAGGCAGAAGTAAACTTTTTGGTGTAACAGCATGCCAAAAGCCATTAAAACACTGAGTATGTTTTGTGAGAAATGCCTCATGCAAAAAAAAAAAAAAAAAAAAAAACACACTCACTCAACATCCAGTATGCCACATTTAAAATCATTTCTGTTGGGGCGCCTGGTGGCTCAGTGGATAGAGTGGGCACCCTATGTATAGAGGCTGTGTCTTCGCTGCAGCGCCCGGGTTCGACTCTGGCCTCAGCCCTTTGCTGCGTGTCATCCCCTCTCTCTCTCCCCCTTTCACACCTGTGCTGTCCTATCTATCAAAAAGACAAAAACGCCCCCTAAAAAATCTTAAATAAAAAAAAGAATAAATAAAATAATTTCTGTAAACAATATGCCCCTGATAAACAATTGTGGGAATTAAAAAATAAAAATAATAATTACATTGGAAAATATTTGAAGGGGTAATTCACCCACAAATCAGTATTTAGGCTGTTTTCATAAACTGTTATAGTTTATTTTCCTATGAAATGTAGTGCACCCAAATTTGCGCAAATCCCATGTATTCTTAGATGCTTAGATCTTGTGACCAATGCGCTGATGGAACTTTCTCCTGGAGATGTGTGATCAGAACCCATGTGAACTTTGAGTGAATTTTAAGTCATTGTAATGTACGTCCCCACCAAGTTTCTTTTTTTTCTTTTGCTTTTTATTCATTTATTTTTTGGTAACTAAACCTAACCATAGTAGCCTTACTTGCCTAAACCTAACCTCTGTCAATTAATGTCACTTACATAACTGTATGTGAAGTATGTAACCTCATTCAAGGGGTGAAAACCCATAGAATAAAGTACAAACTGTTGTGTCTGTATTTTTGTAGTATATTGTAGTATATTTGTACTATACCTCATAGAATATGAAACATTCTAAGAAGACATGTTGCACTAGTTCATTATTATTCTCTTCGACCTCATATAAGTGATGTACTTTGTAAGTTTGGATGTTACTAAATGAACACATCATGTCAGCCCAATCACCTTTATATCGTATGCAAAACAAAAGCTTAATTTGTGCTTTATGTTGACTTATTTACTCTTCCATGTATTTTATTGCCTTAGCTAGGCTTCACAGTTCATATACATAATTAGTTTATCATAGTAAGTTTAACCTGCTATGGGGTCCTGGGACAAAAATTAGCTGCTTAATCCCAATTAGCACCCTGCTCATTTGCTCGTCTGTGCATTGTGTATGATTTCTTATGGGAGGTTGTTGTGAGCAAATTTAACTAAACACAAATTCATGTGGGAAAATTTACAATATAAGCATCTATCAATAGAAATGTCAAGGTTTGGGCAATTGGGACTTTGCGCAAGACACATTTGCTAAAAGCAGCATTTATTGTATTTTATGCAGTGGAACAAGTTATGAACAATACAAAATGCATGAAAATAGTATCATTATAAACCTTTCAACAAATGGTTGTTTATGCATTCAGAAGTTCCATTATTGTTGATTTCATTCATCTACAGTTTTTATTCACCTGATAAACGGAAGTCAAACATTTACTGTCTTTTTTACATTTTTTTTTTTAAACCTCTGTGTGACAGCACTCAATTGGTTTGACAATTGCTTTAACTTAATGTTTAAAATGCAAAATATGCCTGTTTGAGGCTTTCTAACTTGAAAAAGATAGATTAGATAGATTAATGCAAGTGTGTGACTTACTTACAACATCATGTCAAGCATTCTTGCTCTGGCTATAAAGCAGAGGATTTTATCTATATACACTAATTATAGGTGAAGAAGTTACTGTAGCATTGGGTTTTGCAGTAAGTGCATTGAAATTATTTTACAGTATTCATACAGAAACTGTTTACATTTGTCTGCAGAATATGAGCAGTGCTCTGTATAAACCCTTTAAGATGATGAATATTTTAATAAAATATATGACCACTGCCTTAATGAGGGCCAGTGATCAGCTTTAAAAGACAGGGCATTTGCACACTCAAAATTAGCTCCCAATAGGCTAATTTATTCACACAATGTTGCAGTCAGAGACCTTCAAACAGCATTCTTTTCTTCAAACCTGTTTTATTTGCAAAGCAGTTTTTTTCTCCAATAATCCTCTTGGCTCCTGCAGCAGAAACACCAGTTTTTACTGTTCTAATACTATGTGACGTTAGTATTTTTTATTTTTTTTTATGTTATATTATGTTATGTTATGTTATGTTTTTTTTTATTACAATTTTTTCCTTCATTAACATAAGAGCACAGCCACTGGTGATCCGGCAATACCATACTGTACATATGTTACATGAACTATAATGTTTTTTTTTTTATTTTTGCCTTTTTATTGTGTTTGTTTTATTATTGTGTGCCATCCTGTACCACTTAACTTACCAATAAAAACATGTCTTTTTTAATTTAATTCATTTTTTTTTATCTATATAACACAATATCACAAATCCTAATTTGCCTCAAAGGGCTTGACTACAAACAATTTCCTCTGTTCTTTGACCCTCACAACAGAAAAGGAAAAAAAAAACAACAATCATTTAGAGACTTATTAGAGCACTATTAGAGCACTATTAGAGTACAATATAACAAAGTGATGGGCTAGCTTTTCTGCAAGGCAGAATACCAGGCAAGTAAGGCATATTATAACAAATTCAGTTTTGTATCAGCATTTGCATAATATATATAGTCTTTTTCCTGAACACCAGAGCAGTACAAAAATATGAAATACACAATACAGTAAAAGTGTTATTTTGCACATCCATTATTCTGTCCATTATCCTATCTATTCCCTATTTGCTTATTTTTGATTTTGGTCAACTCCTGAGTGAAAGATCTGTTTCTTTAAGCTTGCTAAATGCTCCACAGGTTTCCCCAGCTAATCGCTTACTGTGTGCTGGACAGTGTACAATAGGTTTATTAGAGCTTTTTTGCTGAAAACAGCTGCCTGTTATGGCCGGAAACAAGATTTATGAGAGCAATGACACTGAACCAAAACAATAAAGTTGGCTGTTGTTGGCTAATGTTTAGCTTAATTAAGCCTGATTAGTCAAGGACAGCCAGGCTGTGGAAGTTGCTTTGAGAGACAGACGCCTGGCAGGAATGCAAAGAGGCAAATATACAAAGAGTGAGTGAGAAACCTGAAGTTATGATGAAGATTCAAATGAGAAAAAGGTGATGAACCTTTGTAAAATTGGAGATTTAGTTGAAATTCTGTAGATAAGTGTAATGGGAAACACAGTCACATCTCATAACCCATTATACCCATAATGGTAATAATAATACCAACACTAAAGTCTTTTCCCCCTGCTGAAACACTGATTCAAATAACCCTAAAAGTTAATGGAGCAGAATTAAGTAACACTACACGAGAGGGTGTGCTTTAACATCATAACTGTCCTAACCGCATCACTGTCATGCCACAAATGACATTAAAGCACACCCTCTTGTGTAATATTGTGATTATACAACTATTACCAACAAAATAAAACATAAACAAAATGTATTCATCACTGAGGGGCACTAAGCTCTCAAACCAAAAAACTCAGATTGTTTGGTTGGAACTAAAATTACGTTGGTTATGTGTTGCTGTGTTTTTATCTGTATTACAGATATTCTTTTTTTTACACATCCTTGACTAGATAAAGTACAGGCCATTATGAATAGGTTGTAACGGGTGTATGGAGGACCCAGATGCAGTACAGTACGCTTCACTGGCAGTTGGTAATGACTTTTATTTAAACCAACACGAATGGAAAACAGGACACAGACTGAGAGTTCGTTCTTCGGGCTGTGAGCCCAAGCAATGTCTCTGGGAATCACACGAAGCGAAGACACGGAAGCTTGTACCCACTGTGGCTGGTGACGAGGAAACCCCATAGCTCCGTGAGCTGACAACACGTGTGTGAACGTTGTCGGGGATCGAACGGAGGGGTGGTCGGTGGCAGGCCGTGGTTCGGTTACCGGGAGGTCCGTCCACGGAAACAACAGTACCAGCAGGGAACAGGCAGGAGAATCGTCGAAGCAGAGCAGAGAGGTCTTTACCAGGGAATCCGTCAGATTTCCGGAATGCCGAAACTGAGCACGTGGTCGGGGACAGAAGGCAGGTAGGTTCACGAGGAGTCAGGCGAGGAGAGCAGGTCGGGGACAGGCAGAGTCGGCAACGGATGATCTGTTTGGAGAGTGCTGGAAAGACATGCATACTGCAGAGGACGATCTGGCAATGTGTGTGTGAACAGGAGTGTCTTAAATACCGGGTTGATTGGTGATGAGCTGCAGCTGTGGGAGAGCAGGCTGCAGCAGTGGGCGTGGCTAGGAGGTAGAGCAGGTCAGAGGAAGGTGAGTGGAAAGTTACTGGCAGGGAGGGGGAGGAGGAGAATGCAGGAACCATGACATAGGTGTACTTCCAGAAATAAAATAAAAGGGACAAAATCTGGTTTGCTCACTGTGTGACTCATGAGTCATAAAAACATGTTTACCAAGTGAGTTCTCTCTGTTTTATCTAAATGTCAACTAATCATGTTAAAAACATAAATGAACAGAAGTGTTTGTGCAAAGTTTCTGGCATAGTTTGTGTTTAGTTTGCTGTCATCTTGTCAGTTTGTTGACAGAAAATCCAAACTTAGGCAACGGGCCATGACTCACATTAGAAAAGGAAAAACTTTCTATTGAGGCCCACAGTGGTGACATCTGACATGCATCAAAACAACCAAGCATAATTTTCAATAAAAGTACATAACTGCAGCGTCTTGATGTTTCAGTAGTCCTATTTCCCCCCAGTTAGACAAGTCATCTCCCCAGGAAAAACAACCATTTCACCTCGACCATTCCCACCATTACAACTCTACAGCTAGCATGCTCCTGACACAATGCTATGTAATCTGACCAGTGTTAGACTTAGCTACTGGTGGACAAAATGTGGTTGAGTTTTATAGTTTTGGTGTGTCAAGACACTTTAACGTCTGTCTTGACATTCAGTGATTGTGTTAATTGAAATCAGTTAGAATTTTGAGATGCTATTGATGTGCTGTGATGTCAGCACAATTACATTGTGGGATGATGCTCCTTGTGATTATGTTTAGGCAGCAAAGGGACATTGCAGCCAACGTCGGGATGTCAGCAAATGAGGATATTTAGCATTGGGCAACAAGGGAACATGATAAAGTGTAGAAAAAAAATAACAACAACATCCCATTCAGACAGGAAGTGAACACTGGACTCCTGCATGGGGCGCCTGGTAGCTCAGTGGATAGAGCAGCGCCCCATGTGCAGAGGCTGTGTCCTCGCTGTAGTAGCCGCAGGTTCAAGTCCAGCCTCGGCCCTTTGTTGCATGACTCCGCCTCTCTCTCTACCCCCTTCACACTCACACTGTCCTATCGATTAAAGGCAATAAAAGCCAAAAAAAATAATCTTAAAAAAAAAAAAAAACACTGGACTCCTGCATGAAAGGGGACCTTTGTGCTTCTTCATTATGTGTTTCAACCTGATGCTGTCCAGTGGTGTATCATATGGAGGAGACCGGTTCTATCTGGTCGTACTCTAAACTGAGACCCGCTGTCCGCGCATCATGCTGCTGCAGCAGGTGCTGCCCAGCCATCCCTGACTGGTTCTGTCCCACCAAATTGTCAGCTGATGCTGTCTAGCAGCATAATATTCAAATGTGAAAAATGACTTTTGAGCAGTATAATCAAATGTGAAAAATGACTTTTGAGCAGCATAATATTCAAATGTGAAAAAGGACTTTTGATGAGAATGGGCTTGCTGGTACCCTGAAGCCAAGTCCAATCCATAATGGGGCTCCTGGATCAGACTTGGCTCTGACATGTCAAGATATGGACACAGGACTTCTTTGATGGGGTGTCCTGTCATGTGTGCACCAGGTCGTTGGCGGCAGATCCTTTGAGACAAGTCGGTTGTGATGTCGGGAGGCACTCTACACAACATTAGAGTGTTCAGTACTCACCCGTCTGTCAGTCAAGCAAGCCCTCCAGTATCCTGTGATGTTTTTATTCTTCCTCTTTTGATATAGTATGGTGGCTATCAGTGCTCAGCTAACTAACCCTTTCTACCTTTACTTATTGCAAACAAAGTATATTTAATGTTTCAGAGGATTACTCCCAAATGATAATACACTGGCTTTGTAAGACAGCAAATGTAAAAGATGCATCGTAGCAAACCCCATGTGTCACAGATGTGTGTACTTTAAATTGTAGCCTGACTGACTGACAGCTGAATAGAAAGACTTGTGCACAAATGAAAGAGCTCAGTTAGTTGGCCAATTTCCCAAGACAGCAGCCACCAGAGGAACGTGAACAAGTTACAAAAACATTTGTGTGCATCATATCATGACACCGACATCGACTGCTCAGACTGAAACAGCAGACGTCATTTTCCTTCAAAGTAATTAAACTGTGAATTTCCCGTTTCCATTTTCTCTCTCTTGTTTGTTGGCATCCATGATCAAGACTTAGTTTGTGCGTGTGCTTCTTGGTGTATGTGCATTTCCTGCTGTGAAAAAAACTGGGATCCAACGAGGGATACCAAAGTCCATTCAGATTCCTGCTGAGATAGAAATTACCATCTCAGCACACATGCACACACACTTGCAAACACCACCTCTCCGTGTGTATGTGTGCGAGTTCCTTGATAAATTTTAAACTGGAAATACTTCTTTAGTAGAAGGATGTGCTCTATCTACCAAATGAGTAATTAAAACCAAAGGGCAATGATGCATCTGCTCTCTCTATCCTTCTGTTTCAGATGCTGGACTCAAATTTCAGATAGCATAAGGCACCTTCTGGTGGCTATGTTCACGATTAGTTTCTGTACTTTAGAGTGAGACAAGATCAGAGCATCAGATCTGCTTGGTGTACTATTTATATTAAAGATACCCTCTGGAAACAAACCAAAAGCCCTCTGTAGAAACCCACACAGACGTTGCTGGAACATGGCAGCGCCACAAGAGCCTCTACACGCCTGGTATTAGCATGCATCTTGGGCAATCTGATCACGAGGGGAAAGCTCTGAGTCCGTCTGTTCACACCTGGGAGTTGAATGCATTTCTACATGTGTCTCAAGTGACCGTTTGTGATCACTTCCTGCTCTATATGCAAATAAACACATACATCATTTCATTCACCATCCTAGGAGACGGCCATCGCTGGAATGTGAGCTTGTGCCAGTGACAGTTGGTGAGAGTCCACCCACACACAGACAGGGCTTACTTTAGCATCGCACGGCCTACGTTACCTAACAGTCAATAACAGGTTTCACGACAGTGTTAAGCCACTTCTGGTGTTAGATTTATGTGACAGTTTAACAGCTGCTGCTGCTGTGTTAGCTCGCGCTAACCAGGCGAATGTTGATCTGATGTTTTGCCAAGAAAAGAGTGGCGCCTGACACGCTCCCTCAGTGCTGTGTTTAACCTGCATAAAACAGCAACCTCGAAATAAGGTTGTTAACATTGTTTTGCATCTCCAACAAGTATGAGAATCCTAATTTTCCAGAAACAACTGAAACAAATAACCTGACTGCTGTCTGCTTAAAGATACAGATGACAGATAATTAGACCTGCTCAATATTCTAATAATAATCCTCTGTCTGATCACAATTAAGTATTGTCTTTACTTATACAGCACAATACATCATTAATGGTACACTATGCCATTAAATTTATTTTTCACATACACTCTTATGCCTGAGGACAGCAGATTAACTCTCCACCAATAAGTCGGTAACAGTGAGGGAAAACTAAAGACTAAATACATCAGTGCACTAAGTTGGAATACAACAAAATCTAACACCTTTCAAATCATAAAGAAAGCATCTGCTTCACCAGTGTCATTTAATTTTTTACTTGAATAAATTCAGTACTTCATTGAAAGCGGCAGTTTAGTGGATAATAACAGAGCGTTCATTGCTTTTTTTTCCAGTTCAGATGCCTGGTTCTTTCATTTCAGTCATAAATGATTTCCACATTTTTTGGTTAATGAAGAAAAGTGTTGAATAAAGTACATCTGATGAAAACAGACAGCTACTTTTTATCAATGTAAATTTTATCCACAGGGGTGTTTGCCGCTTCAATGTGCCCTTCTCCCAGTGCACTCTTCCCTCCTGCTCTTCTCTTATCCTCTGTGTCTACTGCTGAATGGCAAATGAAGGATTTTTAGGAGGATTTCTTACTCCCTACCGTCAACAAAACCAACGGCAGACAAAAAGCAAGTGGCCTAGTAATAATTCTGTCATACGGGCCACGGCTGGCTCATGTCTCAGGCAGATAAGGCCTTCGAAGGGCTTTCTGTTGCTGTTGTCTGAAAAAGTGAAAGTTTCCAAGGTCACGCCTACGCTGAATTTGGTTTTGGTGCTTAGGGGCAAATTGCAAACAAAAGAAAAGTTGAGGTCACACTGTGTTGTTTGCTTCTTCTTGGGGGTTCAGTAACCTTCTCCGTCCGTCTCCATCTCTCCACCCAGCGCTTCCCTCAAACCTATCATCACTTTTGCTGTCTCATTTTCCATCCTTTTGCTCTCACTTGCACTGTGTAAACATTTATTTTTTAAATGCTTGTGGTGCCTGTGTGTGTGTGTGTGTGTGAGGGGCTTCTAAAGTGTGCATTTCAGGGTTATTTTCCCGTGGAAACTCATAGCAAATAAGGGGATAGAGGAGCAAAGCACAATTGACTGGGGCTTAACTTACTTTACATAATTGTTGCCTATAAATGCATTTCCAACATCAGGGGTTTAAGCGCCTGATATGCTTAACGGAGAGAGAAAGAAGGTTGAGACTGTTGCAAGCCATCCTGATGATAGACGTGGAGGGGAGCAGAAAGAAGTAAAGACAGAGGTTACATGGAGAGATGGAGTAAGAGGGAAATGGAGAGCAAGACTAGAAAATGGGTACAATGTGACTGTTCAGCAGAATGTTTTGGCTGCTGCCTTCATGCTACATTATGCAAAAGCTTTATTAGACTGTACAGGACAAATGACCCACACCTTGTTGCAGTGTTTACCGCCTAATCCTATTTTCCACGTGTGGTTGCATGTAACACACACTTTGTAACTTTGTGAACACACACACACACACACACACACACACACACACACACACAGCGAGGTGCAGACTAGTGTGAGCTACAATGCTCAATGCAATTGAATGCAGCGTCCATCAAGATTATGACACATTGTGCAACTTGTGTTGTACAACGGCATTTTCTGTCCTTACACACAATCCATTTATCAATCATGTGATTAATAAATAGATTTATTATAAATTATTATTATTTTGCAAGTCAGAAGAGTCCCAAGTCAAGTCCCGAGTTCTAAACTTTGAGATTTTAGCCTTAAACAAGTTATAATGTTCAACAAATGTAATCACACAGAAACAACTTTTTTATATTTAGAAAAAATCATGAATGTTTTTTTTTTTTTGCTCATCGTCCTTTCTCCCATTTGTTTTGAAGAAAAGCACCAATTTGCATTTTTTTCTTTTAAGTTTGTAAAAGCATCTATAAGCATCACAAGAAAGTGATGTTGCTTCAGGTTTCAAAGGGTTAAGTAGTACTTGAAATTGTGCACATTCATCAGCAAAGCTAATTTATTTGCATTTATAAAATGGGCACACTGACATTGTGTTCTCTGTCCCACAAAACATTTACTGATGTATGTACCTGCAGGTGTTACAAAAAGAGCCATGCGAAGAATTGATTTTTCTTTTATCTCCATGGGTGTGTCACTTACACATGAAAACAGCTATTAGAACAAAGACCGTCACTGTCTAGGGCAGGCCACAGCAGAATCATTACTATGCTTAAATTGTTCCAAAGGCAACATGCCAATATGGAAAAGAACAACTGACAGAGCAGTTTTTTCTAATTACAATTTGATCTCACTGGATGTTTTCTGTCTTAACGTACCTGCTTTAATCACCCAGGCCCCTGCTTTCTATTATAAAAATATGACATTAGTATTTGTGTCAATTACAGACCAGCGGATTCTGTGCCAGACTCTTGTCGATGCCTCTGCCTCCCCTCAGAGGAGGTTGATTAAAGTCATAGATTACTTAATGCTTCTTTAAGTATAAATTGAATTACTGACATTCAGCAGCACTCCTTTACAGTAAGGACAGCGAGTTTATTCCCACTCTTGCTGAAAGCCAGCAAGGACACATTGTGATAAGCTTTTTGTTGCCACTGCCATCAGCAGAGCCGGAGCCCCTCCTGTCGTCCTCCAGCTGCCTCTGCCTCCCACTGCAGCACCTCCACACAGGGGGGACATTGATCAAGTGTCATCCGCAGAAGAGGGCCCAGCGGATCAAGAGCTGCTGGAGGAGGCCATAATGTTGGAGCCTGTCCATTTTCCTGTCTTTAAATCCTCTAGGCCTGCTGGAGGCTGCTGGGTGTATCCTCTCCCATCCTGTGCTGGCTGCTTTGTCGGCCAAACCTAAGCCCAATCATCTGTGCGAGAGTCCAGCTCCTCCTCTGGCTGTAGTCCTGGTCCAAATCCCAGCCGCTGCCTTGCTCCTAGCCTCGGTGCAGTCCAGATAAGAGGATTTTCCCCCGGCAGCCTTTTCTCTACCTCAGATGCCAGCTGCTGACGGTGCTGAGGTGAGGTTGTCAAATGTAGTTTCACAACAATGTCATGTCTCGTCAGGGGGTGTAGTTTCTCTCATGCAGTTTTTCTGTTTCTCTTTCTGCTGCCATTGGCTGGGAGAAGCAGCGGTGGCTCGGCTGACTGCTGAGGAGCGCATCCAGGAGTCCTTAACTTTTCAGGGGACATCTCCACAGCCTGTGTGGATTCGGTGGCACACTTGGAAATCTAAAACACCTCAATAATTTTGTGCTGTGATAAAGTCGGAATGATAATAAACAGATAAAGGCAAAGCAAAATTTTGGCAAAAATAGCCCGTATCCCACTAAGAAAGGGAAAAATGCTAGTGTGAACACAAAGATAAATGGGAAAAGACATTAGTTCAGTGCCATTTTTTAGTATAACAAATGGCACTGGAGTTCAAACCTTCACCTATGCTGAACATATATTTTATGTCATTTTAAAGGATGATGCTCATTCATCATTTAATTCTTGAGTTTTATTTGTCGAGGCAAGTACAGATGTCAGATCATTCGACCAAAACATAATCAGTGCTACTTTAACCTCAGGCCATTGTCTCCCATGAAAGAGGTGAAATCAATACATGTGCATTTAGAGCAGAGAGAAATCTGACAGTTTGAACCCCTTCAGGAGTTGGTGTAAGGAGCCTTGTAGCTTGATGTAATACAAGTATAAATGGATCCATTTTTCTTGGCCACAAATATCGCCCTGATGCTTGATATCATGCTGACAGAGCAATACAAGTATGTCTGAGTAGTCAAATGTTCAGCAGTTTAATACCAATTGATCAGACCAGTACAAAGAGTTGCAGGTTTAATCACATTGTTGGAATTAGACAGTTCTGCAAACATGGAAAGGTTAGACTCGAAGAATTAAGCAGGTACACTGAAACATTATGCTTTTAAAGATTACAGCAACGCTATGATTGGTGGTTGGGTTTAGACACAAAATGCAATTGTTTGCAGTTAGGAAAAGATCATGTTTTGTCTTGAAATGCCCCATTTTGGTGGTACAAACCCAGCTGAAAATGCAGTGATGACTGTAAAAAAAACAATCACTTTTCGTAGTTTTACCCCCTTTGGAAACACAGTGACAGGCCACTAAAAAACACCCACATTTCTTGGTTTGTAGATTCCATTTTTGAAGCCTTCAGTTTGGCTTTTTGTCTGTCAACATTTTTGATTTTTAGAACCAGAAGTGACCATATTCGGACAAGAGGGTAACGCTGTCAAGGAGCAAGGAGTGGATCTTACTTACAGACTGTTGTGACGCTTTGCAGATAAAGCTGCCGTGCCAAATTATCCGTAACTTTCAGCCTTAATAAAAATTAATTTTGACTTATATAAAAATTCACCTCCAGTACAGTTGTCATGAAAGCTGAAATTAGCTTTAGACCAAAACTATTTTTGTATCAGGCTGTAAACATGTTTATTTCTGTTGTAAAGTTTTGCATTTTAACATGGGGGGGTATATGGGGATTCTGTAATTGGCACGTCCATATTTGCGTTATTTCTTCGGCCGCAGATGGTGCTGCTTAACATGGCAGCGCTCTCAGCCCAACACACAATCACTGCAGTTATGTGCATTAGTGGGAGGAAAACTGACCTAAAGTCTAATGAGATGAATGAGTTGCAGTTTTGTTCATATGCGTCACGTGCAAGTAGACATCTATTGATTAAAATGGAAGCGACGTGTGTGAGATTGGCTGAAAAACATGGTAACAAATCTATGAGAAATCCAATATATATATCTGTATCATCATCACTAACATCTAATCAATATAACCAAGGGCAATATGTCCAACAAATACCTCACTAACACACACTCAAACAGAGGGGTGAAAACATAACCTACAGCACTTCCAAGTCATTGTAGATAAATATAATGCTTGCTTTATTGCCATTAATATGATTCAGCCAAAGAGTGATAGAACAGTGTAATGTGTTCAGCAAGAGACACTGAACTCTTAACCTGCTCATTCATACTCGCGGCTCATTCGCAGTCATTCTCAATCTTAATAGCAGCAGCTGAATGTGTAAAATGTAGTCTGCCATCAGTTGGAGGACAAGGCCAGGACCACGTGGATATTTTCATAATGGAGATTGATTCAGTCAAGAAGTTCCTGAAAAGTTTTTTCTCTTTTTTCTTATTGACATGGAGAAATCTATTCTATAAATCTATTTCAACAAGCTGTCAATAGTACTTTATACGTACTGTTTTATTGAACAGCCCTTTGGGCTAAATTGGAGGGTAGAGGGGCAGAATAAAAAAGCTGAATAGTGAAATATTGATGTGTCTGTCTAAGATCATATTCTTTCAAGTAAAACCTTACAATGCCAAGCTCCCAATTATTGTATGAACATAATTCTTTTTTTTTTTTTTTTTTGCTTGGGCGCCACATGCAAGGCCAAAACCAATAAAGGCAAAAGTCTTTGAGGAGTGATAAAGTTACACCATTGCTGACAGTAAGTGATGAGGTGAGCTAGATTTAGCAACTTTTCAGTCTCTCCTAGTGATTGCATATCTAAAAAAGTGACCAGCGACAAATTTAGCAAATTAGTCAGAGTCTGAAATGGAGACATATTGTAACTCATCCCCAGGCATGCTGTTCACCGTAATTGTAGTCCTTTCTAAAGTGGAAGCACAGGGAAGTGTTACACTATATAAGCATAAGCACCATAGCACATGGGACCCCAACTTATCAATGTGTTTTTTTTTTATTATTATTATTTTTTTAATTTATTAAATTCAACAAGGTTTTAATCCTCCCATTAATGTGTGATGACATCACCAACATTTAGATACACATACGACACCATCTGGCAACTAAATTAAGCAAAAAAGGATTAAAGCAAAACAAAGCATTAAATTAAGCGAAAAGGAGCTGATCAGTGGGCACAGCTAAAAAGAAAGCAGGTTACTTCTTGTGTGTGAGAGGGTCTTAGTGTCAGCTATTGTTCTTCATTTAAACCCTTTGAAACTTGGGAAAAAATGGTTTGGTTTCTTTCAAAAACATGGGAAGAAGGAAATGAGCAACTTAAGAAATGCCATTATGACACTGTTATTTTTTTTAAGCTTTTTTCAGGATTTTAGAACTTTTGTAGGATTTAGTTTGACATTAGGGGCTTAGTAAGGACCTCTGTCGGGGGGTGTAGGGATCCTCCACTGGCACTTTTTTTGATTAAAAAAGTTCTATTTTGATGCTGTATGTCTGAATAAGGGGGGGGTTGGCACCTGGCACCTTGTTGGAGGCCAGATGGCCAGATTTGGTCTGTGGGCCCTAAGTTGAGTATCACTGCCATAGAGCATAAAAAGGCACAAAATTGAGCTTGTTTATCAAAAAAGCTTTGGATAAAAACATGAAACAGATCAGCATACACACTTAAAGAAAAACTCATATTGACCAACAACATCTCTTCCTGCCCCCCCATCCAAAGCAGTCTAGAAGCGGGACTGATGAGCAACAACAGTCCATGTCCAAACTGTTGGAGCAGAAGTTGCAGTGGGCTTGTCGAAGATAAGATGAGACCTAATTGATCCCTGCAGGCTACACGTGTAGGATGGTGGTCTGCCACACTCTATCTTGCTGTGGTGCTTCCCTGTCACACATAATGTTTCCTAATAAGTGCAACTGTTATTGCACCTTGTAAAACTCTCCCGTACTCATTACTTTTTAAAGGTCAGCAGTATTATCTCCCCCTCTGGTTCATTTAGGGTCATCAAACTCAGCTTGTATCACGGCCCGCTTCATTGATGCGCCGAAACACAAACAGTGCTAATTACTCCTGTCTCTGTCACTAACCACTAATCGAGGCTGATGCTGATAACAAGGACACGTGCGCACACACACATAGGGCTGTGCATGAAGCTAAAGACATGAGATGCTTTTGTTGAAAAGGAAAAGAAAAAAAGCTCTCTCTTTCAAAAATGTTTTATAATTTAAAGAAAGTTATTTACTGAAAACAATAGGGAATAGAGAGACAGATTAAAGAGCCTTCTAAATATGAGATTTAGACAAAAAGCAAGATAAGGAGTTTTCAGATAAATAGAATGTCAAACAAATGACGGAGAGATGAAACATCCACCAAATCAGACACAGATAAGTAAATATGTCGAAATGTGCAGCCCCCTCATCAATCTGTGGGCGTGCGGCCTCAGGGACCTCTGGCGTCTCTTCCTGCCCAGGAGACACTGCACTGAGTTGGGCAGAAGATGAAAACATCCCTGCATGATGCTCCAGAGGCTGGCTGGGTGTGTGAGTGAGTGGGTGGGAGCTGAAAGGGGCAATTAAGCAGGAATCTGGGGTGGCGGGAGAGATGTGAGGGGAAGACGGCGAGGTTTAGGTAGCTGTCGATGAGGGAAATGAAAGACAAAAAATGTTCCCTTTAAGTGAATTTTGACAAGATAAATACATTTAAATAAGATTGTCGATGCCTTTTCAGGTACTTGATGGTCGGAAAATATTTTAAGGAGAATTACCAAAAAGAAATACCATGAAAAGACAAAAAAATACTGTATTAATTCATCTCTTAATACTTTCAGATCCCCCTGTCTGAGGCTCCAGGCATATTTATTCATATTGCAGACATAAATCTTTAAAAATGCCTTACAAATACATATACTTATATATATATATATATATATATATATATACTTTTAATTAGATGTCCTTTTTAATTAGTTGGCTCAGTGATTTTCTAAAACAGCTGGGCACTGTAGTTCTTGGCAAATGTTGCTTAACCACGAGAATATAGTGCATTTTTTGGGGACTATTTTCAGCTGTGGATTAATACACATATGGTGTATTATTTGCTTTATTGCCAAGGGTAAGATTGGATTTAATGCCTCTTTTATGTCTATCCTAATGTATATAGCTACTGCCAACAGCCAACTAGCTTAACTTGGCACAAGTCCAGTATCTCTACCGTGATACCGCAATGTTTTCGCTTTTACAGATTTTTGTCCAGGCAATATAAAGGCATGTGGGTACACAGAATTAGTTAATTCAATAAAATGTTAGTCTAAATCAGATCGCTGGAGTTTGCAGTCTAATTTAATGATATAACTATTAACTAAACAGGATGAGATATAATTGTGGTGAATAAAAATTAAATATGTTTATTGAAATTATTCAAAAAGGAAAATGCTCCCAAGGTACTGTGAATTTTCCAACTCAATCACCAGACTTTTTGCATTGTATGTTTCTGCAAACTACAAATGTAACATTTGCCAGTTATTAAGCAACAGACATGTTAGAACTTTATGTCTCTATAACACTGTGGTTAGTGTATTGTTATCTTTAGGTACAAAGAGGGTCTTAAACAGTGGTGTTGTGGTTATGGTTTTTGTATTTTGGTTTTCGTTTTTTTTTTTTTTTTTTGGTTTTCACTGTGTTTTCTCTTCCCCTTCCCCCTGTTGAGTTTCTCTCTCTGCAGTGTGTGTGGCAGGAGGCGTGGCTGACACACTCTGTCCTAAGTTTGCCAGGAGGCACACCTGGTTTTAGTCACCAATCAGCTCTTCCATAAAAGCCTGCTCTTCACTCCACCACTCTGTTTCCTCATTCTTACAATGTTTTTCCTGTGCTTACCTTTATGTGTTTTTGCTGCTTGTTTGGTGCAAGTGTTTTTTTGGCTTTTGTTCCCGTTTAACTAACTAGTGTTTTTATGGCTTTTTTTGTGCCTTGCTGCTTGCTGGTTGTTATGTTCCTAATCCTTTTCAGTGTTTTTTCCTGTGTTTCACCTGTAGACTCACTTGCTCAGTAGCCGACATCTTCAGAAATCCTTGCCAGTGCCACCCTGCCTTCTGCCACCACCTTCTGCATATTTTTGTGAACTCATTTTTTTTTTAAATTAAAAACTCTTATAACTGCTCCTTGTGTCTGTCCCAGCCGTTATGGGTCCAGAACACAAAAACTCATGCATCACAAGTGGTCCGCACAATATTGACATAACTGACATTACTTATGAACATCATAACATATTTTTTTGGGCTTTTTTTAAAGTTAGGAATAACCCCTTAGTATCTTGCCTTCAAGGGGATTAATACCTAAAAATATATATTTTATAAATAATGACACATATTTTCAGAGCTGCATTAAATAGGATTTACAATCAGTTTTGAATGCTGTCTATTAAGTTAGTGGAAAACAGAAATAACATGGCTTTTTAATTAAACAATTAAAAAATCAAATGTGTGGGATCTAGTGACATCTCGTGATGAGGATGTAGATGGCAACTATCTGAAAATCAGTGGCTGGCATGGTAAGTGTGAAAATATGTCAATGCAAATGACCCTACCAAGAGCTGTCTGGGCTTCCGTAGAAACAACACAGCATACTCTGTGGAAAAGGATCCATTCCATAAGTAGAATGACTCATCTAAGCTATACTGACAACACAATCATCATTATTTTCGGCGGATGATACACTAATGAAAACATAGTTATATTTGTTAGATCCCACATCTGTCAATATTTCGCCATAAATCCTTCAAACTGAACCTTTAATGATAATAGGTATAAAACTGGGATCAATCTCTTCATCTAATTTTCTACAAGAATCATTTTTGGAGATCAGTTGCCCTATAGAACAAAAAAATAAGATATATCAGGTTGCCAATACTTGTTTTTATGTTGCTATATGTTAGTTTAGTTTTCATGGGATTTGTTGATTATAAGAGAATTTAAGTCTTTCTACTTTGTGTTGAAGCCACAGGAGGGGGAAAATCACACATGCTTTTAATGCTCATAGAGCCCTTTAATGTCACATATTCCTATTTTTTAGCCGTATTTAAACTTTGTTAGCAGTCCATGCAAGCTTAATTACATGAATATTTATATATATATTTGTTTCTTTTTAGTGGCATAAGCGTAACCTACCCTCTAAAAGTGTGTCGTCAAATACGGGGGCTGTAAGACTACGGGCTATATAAGTCATCATCAGGCTTCACTTTGAACACGGTGCCAACCTAACATGCCTGCTGTGCTCTCTTAATGTATAGGTATGAATATTCAGACTGGAACACTTTGATCTGTGAGGGCTGCTACCCAAGATGTTTGAAGCGTTTTAAGGAGATTAAGGATTTATAACTTATGGACTATTGATATTTGTCAACCATAAATGCCTTATGTGGTCCTGTGATGTGGCATAGAATGAGGCATTCATATACATTGTAAGGCAATTCAGAATCACATGATGCTATTTTTCTTTAACACACATGGTTAAATGTTGGGCAAAATTTAAAATGTTGAGAAATCTGTCTCTCTCAGACAAAGAGATAATACCTCAATTAACCCTGCAGTTAAAGTGAGTAAGGCCATGGCCCCTAACGACACAAGCCATGACAGCTCATTAATTACTGTGAATTTGCTGAATGGTCCTATGAGGCACCATGACAACCTGACTGGAGTATTTATTTATTTTTTTTTTATTATTATCATTATTTTTTAACAGCATGTTGTGTTGAAAAAGAAAAGAAAATGAGTCATTGTGAATCATTTCAAAAATGTACTTTTGGCTATGAGTGGCAGATTTTGATTTGCATTATTTTCTTTGAATTATTATTTGAATAAGGTGTTGAGGAGATGTTGCTGATTGTTGGCATTACAATATCATTGCTAATTCAAACCGACATTTATTTTGTCACAGAATTACAGTGAGAGGTCTGGTCTGACTCACTGTAAAGTTAAGAAAAAGAAAGAAAAAAAACTCTTATGGAATGTGGTCATAATAGTGAAGGGGGGAAATCCCAATGTGACAACAGATCTGCGCTACAATTCAACAATATTCCAGCAACAGCACGAGAGAAACTCTATTAACTCCATTAACTCCATTAACTAAAGATGTAGTGAAGGCAGACTAAAATATAAACACAGTTTGATAATTACACTCCATGCGGTAAAGCCTGATTATATTCTGGCTTTAGCAAAGCTTATTAGACGTGATAAAACAAACTCATTTCCCAGAGACTTACTGTCTCGGCGAGGTTGTCAGGTGTGCTGATTGTGCCTCTACAGACCTCTACTATAATCTCTGCTGTTTTTTGTCAAAGAAAAAGCTGTTACCACACACATCCACACCTCAAATCAAACAGTGTTTTAATGTTTCACTTTGTGTATGAGATTAAATAAAAAAGAAACCATAAGCTCAGTAGTGAGGTGTCAGCAGGCACAGGCAGGTGTCTCCTGTGTGTTAACTTTGTATGTTTTACATATAGTGATATGCATTCTGTTTGTCTAAGGTGTCTGTGCTTTGTATGCACATACTGCGGGAAATTATCTATTTTTTGAGAACAAATATACTATATAAAAAGTTTTACTTTGGAGAGAGTCAGACTTGTTGTTTCCATCTGCTTTCAATCTAATACTAAAGAAGAGCAGCATTGATCTCTTGAGCTAACATTTTGAAAGAAATTAGGAGGTTTCCCTTTTTTCCCATTGCTTTTCATCCACTGTATCCATTTTACTTTCATCTCCAACTATAGCAAGAAGCTGTTTTTGGTGCAAAAAAAAAAAAAAAAAGCCACCTGTGCACATATCATGTAGACGCAGCAGGGGCCGCCTAGCTGGCTGCCGTATAATATCAATGCGAGTGGTTCTGTCTCTGTGGCATCCTCAGCTGACACCAGCCAGCAGTGTTTTATGCCCACAGGAAGGAGGGAGCCTTTTGGCATCGCACACTTAGGCCACAAGCAATGACAGAGGTTGTTAACTGCAAATAAAAAAGTCCACCGTCCTGCGGTTCCAAGAATAAACTAATTTACATTCATGCTTATTTTTTTTTCTTTTCTCTTTTTTTTTGAGAATTAAACTTGGAAGACAAACAATGTACTGCAAATTGGACTTTTTCATTAAGGATGAGGACTTGTGGTCTCCTCTGCCTTTGAGTAGTAAAAATTCTTGTTGGCATCAACAGCACTCTGACTTAAAGCTGCTGGGCAATGTTGGAAGCAAGCAGACCCATTAGCTTGTGGCTGGCAGGAGTCATTAGTTTAAATAAGGAATGGCTAAAAAATGATGAATGAGGATAACTACTTTTGAACTTTATGTATGAAACATTATTGTTTTGCAAACAATATAGGATGCATCATTATCTTTGAAAAGACACAAAGCTGCAAGACACAAAACGTTTCCACGCTGTCTTCTACTGACGTGAAAACAGATTCTTTAAAGCCAAGCATATTTCCTGCCATTCCTAAAGTCTTTTGGTTGTAACTGCACAACACTCTTTTTCCATCCAAATATCTGTGCTTCTTCTCCTGTTGTATCTTCTATTTCTCTCCCATCACTTCTCCTTTTCTGCAGTAAAGCCCCGCAATCTCTCTAATATCCGCTAATAAAACTCTGGAGAATATGTTCCTTCCCTTCACCGCCACACTTTGGCTGCAGTACGACACTTAATATGAAAATGAACAAGTCTGAGTAACTGTGCCGGCCAGCCTTCTGCATTTATCAACACGCATTCAGAGCGAGGGAGAGAGCGAGGAGGCGACAAGGAGGAAGGGAGACGGAGAGCATCAAGCAGAGAGGTCAATTATAAAGAAATAGAGGAGAGGAGAGAAAAGGTCAGGGAGAAATAGTGGGAGAGTTAGGAACAAAGAGAGGGGAGACAGGAGAGGTCAACGGGAGACAGCAAGCAAATGAGCAAGTGAAGAAAAGAGAGACAGAAGGGAAAAAGACAGTGTAGGAGGAGAAGAGGAAGGTCAGTGATGAAGTGGCAGACAGGCTGCCAGACTCCCCACGGCTCAGAAACACTGACTCAGAGACTGATGGACTGGGGTGCGGGGAGGGGGGGGGGGGTCGGGGTTGCTCCCTAGGAAATATCACAAGGCCATGTATTTGCTCCATAAAACAATGAAAATTTTATGTTGCAGTGGCATATCTTGAATTCCGCTGGACAGTCATGAGCATGGCATACATCCCAGCACATTCTTACTTCCAGCTCATCAAATACTGACATTTTGTCAGTGGCCTTATGCATCAAACTATATCAGTCTGGGTACCCCTCTGAGATCAGTTTTGGAGGCTTAGGGATGGCATGTCAATTTCAACTCCTTACATGCATAGTGTCTATTCAAAATAAGCTTTCATTTTCATAAAAGAATGTACAGTGATACAGCCTTCAGACTTCCAAAATAGGTTTACTTTGTTTAGGCAATAAAAAGTACATGGTTGAGAAAAAAGATCAAGGTTTAGATAAACCCATAAATATATGTATATATATGAATATCAGAATTATATATTTAAAATTATTACAAAATTAACGTAATTTTTATAATTTTTTTCTCTTTATTTATTTTTTTTTATTTTTTTTTACTAATATTCAATTTTCTTGTACTTTTAACTATTTTTCTGCTAAATGTTTGGGTCATTTCTTCATTCATTGCCCATTGCTCAGGTTTCAAGAGGTGAAAATATGTATGTATGTCTGTCACCAGGGTAATGCTACATATTTTACATGATGTGATATACTTCCTGTGATTAAAAAAAGCAAAATATTAACTTTTGGCTACATAGGGGACACAAACAGTTTCTCTTGGGCCAAAGTTCTGTGTTTTTTTGATCCATCCACCGACTCTTTCACTTTTTTTAAATACATTGTTTGCTTGGAGCATCTATTCATGACATGGTCCAGTGCTTGTCATATAGATGATAAAGGGGTCTTGGTGCACCCGTATCTGATGCCTAGGGCCATGAACTAAGCATTGAAATTGTACAGGAATGAGAAGAATTACACATCGATATATCCTGATAACAATGGTTTATATGATATCTAACAAATTAGAGTCCCACAAATTACACTATTTACTTGACATAAAGTTACTTAACATAAAGGTGTTTAGGTTAGATCTAGGCAGGTGTAGCTATGTAGGTTAAGTCCAGGGAAAAGAAACATGGTAAGTACCTGAATATAACTCAAAGTTCACTTGAATTCACTGGGAACATGAACACCAGTCTCCTGAGCAAATCAGCAGTTCCTGTTGGCAGTGTACCCACATGTTCCCACACATGTATCGACAATTATCCATGAATTAATTTGATGCTGAGTAAACCTAAAAATTCCCAGGCAAGCTCTACAAGTTAAATTTGTGTTCTGTGTGTTCAGATTTGACTGAGTTAAGACTCAGGAGTGTGCTGTCTGACTCAAAATGTGGAAATCAGATGCTAAATGTTTTAAGTACTTTAAATTCCTCCATGGGCTGTGTGTCACGGCCACTGTGCCACAGCTCCAAATGCTGTCTTATTAGCGAGGGGTCCAAATTTAGAAGGCCAAATTACGATAAACTAACTTCCTGTTGTTTTAAGAACACTGGGATACACCTGCCCTTCTAACCTCACAAAATCTATGTGCGTCACATCTCTCTATCCGCTCCCCCCTCTTCAGCACTCCTCCCTCCCTCACAGTTTGAAAAGCTCTGCTGCATCTCTTCAATCTTCAGCCAATCATGATTGTGCAGGCCATGCCTTGTACCAGCGAGCTATGTTAGATCGACAGAACGCAGTGATCTGATGTGATGGGATTATTGAAAATGGACATTAGATAGACACGGACAATAAGTTTCAGTGCAGTAAAAAGACCTGCTGAACAATGATCCCTCAAATCATTCCTCAGCGTACCCTGAAGGCATCCTTTACAGCCTGGTATCACACTGCCCACGCGATGAATCCACACGCAGCCGATGAAGAATGCCACAGACATTGTCTGGGAAGCTGATGAGGCTGCTAGGAGGGCTGATAAAGTACCACTCTTCACCGACACAGTGGTGTGGTGCATAAGTGAGCTGGCCCCTGGTATCGAGCAAAATGAATCAGGTAGTCATAGAGATGAATGAAAAATAACAAATTATTAAAGTCTTGAAAGGTGTGTTGAACATGATTAAATTTGATTTTTTTTAAAAAAAAGAAACATGATGAATATAGTCGATAAAAACGGGAATGAATGGTTTCATTGTGCTGAAAGGTAAGCTGAGGACGCCGAATATTAGAAACTGAATTCTTATTTCTGAAGATTGCTAAATTGAATAAAATGGAACACAATAAAAGGTAATGCAGGTACATCTCGGTTATTCAACACCAGTATTATCCAAATCAGATGGCGCTGAGTCTGGCACAGTAAGTGGGTGGATGATAGCTTATGTTTGATTGGTGGGGGGCCCTGGCAGGGCAGCGCTCTATTTTGGGTGTCCTTGGCATTGAAAAGCTTGACATTCTCGGGCATATTGTAGCTTTGATTACAATTTCACTCACTGCAATATGTGTTGAAAATCGTCTTATCTCCATCCTTGTTTTGAATTAAGTATAATGGATTATAATGATCTTTTTGAAAGCTGTTTACTTTAGTTTAATTACATCTACCAATACACACAATCTGGTTTAATTGTGTGTTGTGTTGCGAGTGCATCAAAACAACAACCTGGTTTATAAATTAAAGAAAAACAAAGTCAGACAAAGGCAGTATTAGCTTCTTACTTTGAATAGGTTCCATAGCGCCCCCTGATGGGCTGCTAAAACTTTAATTTGACCTAGCGTATGTTGATCATGACACATGATGTACTCAAATGCTGCATGAAACTGCACTTTTTGTACCAAACTTCACTTAGAAATGTGTTAAAAGGCTGTTAATGCATAAATCCATTGACCTTCTAGATGTGTTTGACAGAGAATTGTGCAGAAAAAAAAAAAAGTCAAGTTTACTGTGAAATAAACAAGAAGATAAGATCAGCCTTATTGTACCCAGGAGGAAAATTGTCTTTTACTCTACAATACTTTTTCTCCCCCCGGGACAGGACAACTTATCATATGCCATCTCAGATCAAAATGATTCTGAAGAACTTTGAAGTTTAAGTCTTAGAATTCAGATGTGGTAGGCAGCTATGGATCAATAAAACAGAAAAATAGATGCATTGCTGCAGTCTGTGGCTCCAAGCTGCTGGCTCTGTACTCACTGTTTATGTGTGGCATTTAAACTTAATGTTTGAGTGTGTGTAATGTGTCTGAATCCATGAAGTCAGAAACCTTGTTCTCAGTTTTCAAAACCCACAAAAATTCAACAGACTTGACTTGGCAGCATTTAAAAAAAAAATATTAAATTGGAGAAAGACCTTTATATTAAGATTTTTACCTTACCATATGATTCAAATACGCAAGATAATGATATGTACAACTGCATGTCCTCATGTTTCAAGCTATTGGACATATGCATGCTATGCTCTGTGAGGTCACAGTGACCTTGACCTTTGACATTTAACATGGTCATTTTTGAGTGCAAATGTATGTTTTCTGCCAAATTTGAGAAAATTCCTTAAATGCCATCTTGATATATCTTGTTCTTAAGAATGCTATGGGCAGACTTCAAATTGCATTAATTGAAATTTAGAATATAAAATAATGTATACACCTCAGTTTTGAAAAAAAAATGATTGCATGAGGTGGTTCCATAACTTCAATGGAAACATTTTTCTCACTTTTATAGGTCACATAGTGTTATGGCTATGTGCTCTTTGGTAGGAACTTGCTCCCTCAGGCATGATGCAGCAGGCACTACAAGAAGTGCTTCAAAAGTTGATCAGATCACCCGGAAGTTTTGAATCCATAATTCCTCTGTGAAATTATGGACTGTCGCCTCTTAGAAATCCCTCATAAATGGCAGCTCCCATGTATAAGGGGCTTGCCTAACACAAATACGTCACCTTCGATTGGAAATAATGACGGCTAGTGCAGTGGCTGCAATAGAAATAAAGCTGCTAATGTTTTGAACATCCATCACCAAGCTTTATGGAATGTTATCACATTAAAAGTAGCTTAACATCGCAAGAAAAGTTGCAGAACATCACTCAATAAAAGTCAAAGTCATGACCACCAAATAATACTTATTTTATCATTGGATCCAAGTGTGCCAAGAAAAAAAAAAGCCTTTAAAGTGTTCTTGAGGTGATTGAACTATTACCACCAAAATCTAAGCAGTTCATCATTGAGACCACGTGAACATTTGTGCCAAATTTAAAGAAATTCCTTCACTGCAATATCACAATTATTAGAATGGGTTGGAAGGACAACCCAAAAAAACAAAGGCTTCTGGTCACTGCTAGTCCTGCGTGGAGGAATAAAAATGTAATGATCATTCAAATCAGAATTCAGGCAAAATCCATCCAGCCCAAATTGCTAATATAAACGCATTGTCAAAGAAATACAATGGCATAAAAAATGAACCCAGTAGAATGACATTTTTATCATTTGATTTACTTACACAATTTTGAACTGGATTGTCGAATCAAAGTCGCCAAACCTCAGGCACTACCCAGGGCCCTCCTCTTGGATTTTACCAAGCCTCCAGGAGCAGTGCTGGGCTGTGAGGTTGTTTTGGGATTGAGTCAGAATGGTTAATCTTCTCTGGTATCTCAAAGAATTCAGGAAGAAAGCATTAGTGGTTGAGTCTGCAGGTGGACCTTGTAATTCATAAATAACATCTGTGTCCTGAGGTACTGCCAAAATATAGCTGAGTAGAACACAGCCAAATTTATTTTCACTTCCAGACTGAACGAGAAAAATCCCAAATATGTGCTCATGCCAGAATATGTACAAATTAATTGCTTTTGGTTAATATTTATATGCCTCACCATTTGCATTTTATTAAGGTTTAAAGTTACACATAATCTCTGTAGTGTCCCCAGCTTCTCAGTCAGATCCACCCTTTGCTCCTCCTCAGCTCCAGCCTTTCACCTCTGGCTCCAAAAAATCAAGATGGTCACAGCTAATGTGCCAAACTTTAGGCCTCAAAATAAGTCCACAAACCAATGGGCAACTTCATGGTAGCTAAGTGCATTATATTTAGACATGTTACATGTTATAGGCAATCTCCCACCTGCCTCCACAGAATGCAAAGTCTCACAGCTGCATAAATATAAACTAGACATAAGGTACCCTAAAAACTTTTCAGTATATATGCAACTTTTATTGGAAAGAATTTGGCTCTGTCTCGACACAGCATATCCAAATACATCTGTGGATTTTTCTACAACAGCACCTTAAAAACACAACACATCTTGGCAGAAAGACTCTAGCATGACAGAATGTCAGCAGTGAAGTAGGGCCGCTGGGTTTGTGAAAAGACAGATTCTGTAGTAAACAGTGGTGTATTCCTGCTACCTGGCACATTATGAGCGATGTGTATAGAGATTTAAAATCTCACTGGAGCCCGTATACAAACACCATTTTTTTTTTTTTTTTTAATATTATGAAGCAGCTTTTGCCACCCAGCCCACCCTCAGTCACCTACTGTCAGCTTAGACCCTGAATAACCTGCACAAGCATTTGCTACAAGCTCTTTGTTTTAGTTAAATCTGCTCGGTTACAGATTCAGAAAAGAGAAAAAAACAACTCAATGAAGGCAACTTGTTCTTTTTTCAGCCAACAATGACCATCAGCCAGGAAAAGTGAGAGAACTTTGTGTGTAATCAATAAGTCTGCCAAACAATGATTCAACTGCTGGGGCTTGTGACACTGAAGGCAAGGGTGGCTGTGTGTTTGTGCAGATGCTGAAAGTGCAAAGCCTGCAGTGCTTTTCAATGTGACAACACGTGCATGTGTGTGTGTGTGTGTGTGTGTGTGTGTGTGTGTGTGTGTGTGTGATGTGAGCAGCTGTTTGGTAATCCCCTCCCATGGATTGCACAGAAGTTATCTTTTCTGACAGAAGAAAGGCCCAGCAGAGGGAGGAGGTGTTCTAAATTCTAATCTCTCAACGGTTTGTCGATAACACTGCTGGCGGTTTCGCAGCCCATTCTGCTCACTGCTCCGTCGATTGGGTAAACCTAGCGCGGGCCAAGATATTGCTCGCTCTCACGCACAAACTCAACACTTTTTCACCTTCTTCCCCTTCATTCTCATGATAGATAAGTAAGGAAGGGCATGGAAATGCAGGAACTGTGTGTGAATGTGTCGGGTCTATCTGCCGAGAGATACTTAACATGAGCTGTAGTGGTGCCGAGTCCTCAGGAGGAGTCCTGTCTCTGACCTCTGAGCGCATATGGATCGAACTGATAATCACAGCTTTTATGTCACCTATTTATCTTTTTTACAACATTGTAGAATGTTGCACTGCTGAATAAATGAGAGCAACAAATTTCTATTTCAAAAGCATTATTCCAGCTCTGCAGCACAATCTTTTAGTAGCAATAAACACTCCAAACACTGACATCTAAAGCCTCTTCAACATAAATGTTTTTTGTGATTAATATATATATATATATATATATATATATATATATAATATATATATATATATATATATACATATATACATATCTTAGCAAGCTGTTCTCAGGAACGGTTTTGTGTGTTTTCATACAAACAGTAATGCACCAAAATTCAAACATCCTGTGTAATGATGAGCCAGTAATTTGTGCATAATTTAAGTGACATGTGACCAATGTACTGATGGGAGTAAAGAAGAAAGTGGGCCAGAGGAAGTGCTCACTTTTGGTCTACCTTTTGCAATCCACCGCTAGTAACCATCTTAACTCTCCAGTTAAACCCTTTCAAACCTGGATCAACATCACTTTTCTTGTGCTGCATTCTGACTTTTTTAGGCTGGTAAAAACTCCCCAGGGAGCTATATTTATAATTATCATAACAATATGTTTAAAGTAATTGTTAAAATTATTATAATTTTTAAGCAGTTTTTAGTTCATTTATTTGTTGTTTTAATTTTCTTTTTTCTCATTTATTATTTATTTTATTTTATTTTTTTCTCATTTTCAGGTGATCTACTTGTTCTGCTAAACTTCTTGTTAATGTTTAGGTTCTCATTGCCGCTTTCTTGTGTTTTTCTTTCGAAAAAGAAAAAAGTGTTTTTTTTAAAGAAATTAAGCCAGTTTTGCCCAGGTTTCAAAGGGTTAATCTACCTTAGGATGCAAAATCACCCTGTGCAGTACTGTATATAGTTTTTTGCAGTGACTTGCAATGCTGTAATTGATTGTGCAATAAGTGTATAGTCATATTCCTCTTTTTTCATATTTTTTTTATTCTGTTTGATATATCTTAATTTAAGTTTAAGTTTAACGTTGCACTAAGCCACTGTAATAAGAAAATTCCCCAGTGTGTGGATCAACAAAAAGTCTTTCTTTACTTGCCTTAACTCCTGTAACTTATGTTTTTTATTCAATTAATCACACAATATGAGGATACATTGATCCTAGTGACCCATTTATACCTGACATAAACATGTGATCTGTATTTGGATAACAAAAAATTGCATGTTTATGCAAGGTGTAAATGCATGCAGTGCCATGATCCTGTATGTGAGCTGATATTCTGTTGTTTTTTGGACTTAGTTTTAGGGTTTTCTTTGTGTTTTTCCTTGTTTCATGTATTCATCATTGTCAGTGTGTTTCCTGATTTATCTTGAAGGTTTTCTCCTCATTTGTCATGTCTTGTGTAACTTCCTGCCTTGGTATCTTCACTGCCTGTTTTCTGTCACACCTGTCCTGCATCAGCCTTGTTAGTCCTTCCCTGCTCCTCATTGTCTCCCAGCCAATCAGCTCCCTGCTTGCTCTTACGCCTCATCACCTTATTCTCCTCACATGAGCTGCTCGGCACTTTCTCTAAAGCTGCACTCCATCCCCTCGTTAGTCTAGTTTGTATTTAAGTCCCAGTTTTCAGCTCAGTCTTTGTTGGGTCCTTGATCTGTTCGTGTGATGTTGAGTTGAGTTTGAGTTGAGTTGAGTTGAGTGGCGTGGCTGTTTCTGTAGGTTAAAGAGTGATCTTTTAAGTTCCTTTCACCTGTTGTCTCCTACATTTGGGTCTGTTTTAACTCAGTATCAATGAATGTTACATAACTCTGTTCCACATAACATGACATGACATGCAGAAAGCATTTCAAAAGGACTGCTAATTACCACTAGACCAATTTTTAAGTTGTCTAACCGTAATCACAGAAAAAAATTCAGACTAAAAGGGCTCCTAATTCAGGAGAAAATAAAAATAGCAGGTTAGTCTTTTGTAAATGTAAGACTCCAGAGTATTTGTACTGAGACTAAATGAGATTAATTCTGAAAATTTCACAAATTAAGTTTGTAAGCAATAATTTATAAAGCGATGGGAAGAACCCACACTATATGTGTGCATACATACAAATGAGGAAATGCACATACACTAAAAAAATATTTCAGTAGATATGGCCTTGCATACACCTGCAAGTCAGCATTTGGTTTCTATAAATTCCAAATCATCTTGGAACTGTCCATATGTGGATCAGCTTCATACCCTGAATTCAACCATAAAATTGTCAGTGCAAAGCACCTTGTGAATAATGATGCATAGAAAAAAAAAACTTGACAAGAGGTTTTTGATGGTGAATCATGACAAAACCAGTGTCATCCCAAAATCTAGGTTTACAGAAATCAGAATGATGGCTTGCCAAAGTAATCACAAAGTCATTTACCAAACAAAATACAGGCTCTGCATACCCTACTTCAATGCACAGTTTCTTTAAAAGCACATTGAAAATCCCAAACTAAATAAATTAGAAGATGAACAAATAAAAATAAAGTATTTAATGGCAATCACTGAATGACCTGCTGCAGTGATAATGCTTATATATATATATATATATATATATATATATATATATATATATATATATATATATATATATATATATATATATATATATATATATATATATATCTTAGAGCTGGTTGACTTGCACCTTCAACATTACTTTGCTAAAAAAAAAAAAAAAAAAAAAGTGTGCAAAGAACAACAGAGCTCTGAAAGCTTTGGGGTTGTTTCGTGTGTGTAGGATAACCGTGATGAGCAGCCCACCCTGTTAAAACACTCACCCAGAGCTTTTAGTCAGACAGCACTGCTATGATGGACAGAAAGAGTTACTGTCAAGGTCACAATATGCTTGAAGTTAAACTTTGCAACTTTTGTTCCATTTGAATGTGGGCGATTACTTAAGTTTCAAAGGTTTAAAAGTCTTGCTTACGTTATATCAAAATCATTAAATGAGACGACTGTGCGGAGCACTTACTCCCAAATGTTCCTTGTAAATGGCAGGTGGGAGAATGATGCTGTGAGGGCAGGTTCCTGAACAATGTACTTAAAGACAAAAAACAAAATGCTTGACAGATTATCTAAATAAATCCCATGTTTAAAATGTGAGGGCTGCACATATATATATTTTTTTTTTTTTTCAAAAAAGTTTCCAAAACCAACGGCTTAAGTACTCCTACCTCAATTGATTTGTCAAGTGGCCAATCTATGTTGTAAAGAACAATAAAATTACAGAAGTATATGACAAAATCATAGGAAAAATATAAAGAGAGAGAGGGAGAGAGGTTGTTAACCTCATGTATGCAATCCATTGCATCTGTCCCCTCTCTCTTTTGCTGCCTTTAAAAGTGGCTATTCATTATGCCCATGAACACTTATGCCTTTAACAGTGTTTGGATGAAACTTGCTAGTTTGATAAAGCATACTGAACTCTCTAGATATCAATTCATCTGTTTCTAGGAGTGCCCCTGTCTCTTGCAAAAGAAGATTAGGTGTTGGCAATTAAGTCAGATATCTTGCGGATTTTTTGGACTGCTTATGGTGCTATGTAGCAGGTCACTCTTTATATCACATGAACACATACGAGGGACCATATGTATGCACAAGCAAGAGGGCATTTAAGTAAATTCCAATGGCCACTGTAGCAACAATGTACCTAGAAACATATCACTGGATCAGTAATGTCAAGAAATAAGACCCCTCACTAGAAAAACATTTTAAAAGTAGGAAGGAATTGCATTCACATATGTTTGTAGAACTCAGAAATAGGCACAATGTATTTTAAAGAGTGACACTAAATGTAAACATCACTGTCTGTGTTTTTCACAAAAACTCAACAGGGTACCTTTCATATGTATACAATACTGATATAGGTAATACACTGACTATGGAAAAGCACCCTACAAATCTGATATATCCCTTTGATATAAAAGTCAAAAATAATACACAGACAATTAACAGCAGTATTCAATAATCAGAGAAATTAAAGCAACAGTAGAATATACAGTACACAGACAAAAATATTCAAAATGCTACAGTCTAACAAATTTTAATCAACTCAGTGTCAATGAATGTTACATGCTGGGATTGTCAGACCTCTTAGCATCAGCTGTATAGAGAGCTGTTGCTAACTACTTTTGGAGTCAACACATTAACGGTTTTCCTAATAGTGCAAAAAATGAACCAGTTAGTTTGAGAAATAAAGACATCAGGGGATTTGAAAAGTCACTAAATCTAGTGAAAAAGTGACCAAGTTGACAGCAGTGTCTTCCTGGCTCAAGACGATTCCCTCCAGTGACCATACCCAACAGCAGAATTTAATTTGAGCAAATAGGGCGAACACACACACACACACACACACACACACACACACACACACACACACAGGCTGTTAGCAGTGAATGTTGGGTAGACTCTGCTGAATGGCGATGGCAGGTCATTCTCTCCTTGGACTCCAGACAAAACCTTTTTCTCGGGATACAAACATCCATTATCACCTGTGTGTCCCTGGTGGCAAATGGCAGGTAAGCAGGGAACACAAGAGAATGCAGTAACACACTCACACAGACAGTTGCACAATGGCACACACAGTTGGTCTCAGACATGGTATATGGCATCGGCATACACACACAGAGATAGATGAGCCTTTCAAGAAGATGCTCTGCTTGTGTTATGTGAGTGGGTGATTTAAATACAAGCGTATACCTCTTTCTAAGTGTTAACTGCCTTGAGAGCTTTACCTTCAAAAGCCAACATTCTAACTAATGCGCACTGAGGGAGCATTTCAGGCAACACCTCACTTTGATAAAACTTTTTTTATCTTTTCAAATACTTATTTCGGTATGACTCCATGGACAATAATCTTCAAACATTAGTTGCCTCTGAGGTGTGAATTCAGTATCTCTATTCAGGTGTTGAGATATAATTGGAAAAGGAATTTCTTGTGAATTGTGTTTGGTTAAAATCTCTTTTAAAGACAGAAAAAAAAGTTCACTTCATGGTGTGTTGTTTTGTTTCATGACTAGACTCCTTTTTCTGCACCCAGAATAGAACCTGTAACCTTGACAATGTTACTGTCTGGCTCCAACAAGAAAGCATAAAAACAGATTATCTAAACCTCATAAAGAGTCTGTCAGGGTCTTACAAAACTTTGCTTGTGTCTGTTACAAAAGCAAGTCATATGATTTTCAGCCATGCTTACTGGCTCAATGGTCAAAGTTGGTTCAGCCCTTTGGGGTCCGGATTTAAATATCTATACTGTCGGATGAATTCAGTTCAATTTTCACATCCATGGACCCAAAGGATGAAACCTGCTGACTTCCCTGTTCCCCTGTCTGTGCCTTAAACTCCACCATGAGATTAATGAATGAACTTTGAAATGTTTAAACTACTGAATAGTGCCTTAACACACTTGCGTTCCCCTCACAATGAATTATCTAAATATCTTTTTTTTTTTTTCATCTGGTTCCTTCATATAAAAAACTAGCAACACTTCCATCAGCCTCAGCTGTGTTCAGTGGTAATTAGGTAAAGTTAGTGTGCTAATATGCTTAACTAAGGCATAAGAAATTATTACTGCAAAACATTAGAATCTGGCCATGCCATTGCCATTGTGACTATACCGCAAAGCTTCAATTAATAGTTTGGGCTATTATTTGCTTAAATCATTGAACTCAACAGGCGTCTACATGGGATGGGCTTTTAACTCTTACACAAAACTTGCTCAGCAAAGATGGAAATACAACCATATTAATTATTTAACCCTTTAAGACCTGGGCAAATTGGCTTTATTTTATTTAAAAACATGGGAAGAATGTAATGAAAAAAGAGCAAATGAGAGATTAGCAAGAAATCTGGAACAAGTATAAGAATGTTACCTGAAAACTTGCCAAAGAAATCCAAACAAAAATACAATTCAAAACAAAAACAAGAAAGTAAAACAGGAAAAAATACAAAGTAAGGAATTTTCTAGTAATAAAGTCTAAAAATTATAATAATAAAATAATAAAATAATAATAAATTGTGATCTAAGCAGCTAACTACTGTCATTTCCAGTGGGTAGCCACCAACAACAACAAGAACTTCCAGACCGAACCTCTAATTGAGACAGGCCTTTATTAGTCTCTTCTGAGGTCATTGACTTGTTACTTTGCTTTTTTTTTTTAGTTTATTTTTTTTTAAGTGATCTTATTGCATTGTGAATATGTGTGTATGGTACTTCTATGTGTCTTTTATATCTTTTGTATGTATTGTCTTGCTCTTATCTGGACCATTGAGTCTGTAATAAAGTTTATATTATTGTCAAAATGTGTCACAACACCCGGCTAGAAAAAAGGGACTGGGTGTTTATTTGGGACCAGGCTTTTATTTGAAGTCTTACATTATGTCAGCATTTAGCTCAAAGTGACTGCACATGCAGGCATGAGGGCAAGTGGCTCCCAAGAACTTTTCATCATTTTTGTTTTATTATTTTATGTTTTTACTTTAATTATCGGAGTGTACATGGCCTGAGACAGAGATACACTCACCAACATCAGAGAAGGAAGCATTGGGACTGGAAAAAGTGCAGATGATCGCTGCCAATTGCATCTTTCAACCATCCAGACAGAGCAGCCAGGTCAAGTGCCACTAAGCTTGGACCAACTTGAGCTGGTCATGGCTGATGCCTGAAAATAGGGCTGGACCCAGCCAAGCAAGAAAGATCAGAGACTGTTGTGCCTACATCTTTGCAGAGACCTGGCTCCATCATGGCACCCCTGATCAGACTGTTGCACTGGATGGGCGGCCTGTGTTCCCTTCTCAGTTGCCAGAGGAAAATGTTGGCATTGTACATTTTTGCAAACTAGGATAAGCGACATTTTTAAGTTTCATATCATATCAGTGAGGTGCCTGCCAAGCTCCTGACCACTGCAGACCATTTTCCGAGACCAGCAACAAATATGGTTGTTTTATAGTGAGTTATCATTCTGTTTTGTTTTTTTAGTGGCATTTTAGTCACCAAATAACGGTGATTCAGAGACTTGTCACTGAGTTTCTTGCTGGATTAGTACCACAAACAGTTTTTTTTTTTTTTTCATATAGAGAAAATGATTGTTTCTTAAATGGAACATTGCTGCGTTTCCACTGGGGATTGTGCCAACAGTGGTTGTGGTTAGTAAAAAAGATTGTGTTTTGGACAAAATGACCAAAGGATTTTTGTGCCAAAACCTAACAACACATTAATCACGTCATTACTGAAACACGAATAAAAATGTACATTTTGGACATACCTACTCCATATTAACACACTCATATATAACAATCCGTGGTTTGTAGAAACATACAATGCCAACATTTGTTCTGCCATTGGGTGGATGTTATGTCTGCACTGCATGGATTCTGTTTAGATGAAGGGAGGTGGACCCTGTTAACATCTATGGTGCTTAGTGCTTTACTCTGATGTCAAATTGTTAATCTGCCCAGATAATTGTTAGTGTTTTGTTGCTGCTCCTTACATTCCCTTTGATGCAAACTCAAAAAAATGCACTATAGGAGTATACTACTGTTTTGATTTTTTTGTAGTTTCTCCTGTGTGTCATAAATGGACTCTAAATGCATTTTGTTTTGTAACCCTTTGTTGTACAATGAATATAAATTAGCCTTGAACATTAAAAAGCACCACTGCACTTAAATACAGCCTCACAGAGCTACCAGCATGGCCACAGTGCTTATCTGGCATTCAAACCTTCAAACCAACAACCACTACATTAAGAATAAACAAATAAATAAAAGTTAAAAAATAAAATAAAATAAAACATGTGGCTGCGTTGGAGGGTGTGTGTTGCCTCAGGCACTAGTGAGACATAAAATACAAAAAGTCCAGCTGAAGCCAAAGATCCTTCAATTTGAAGACAAAAATGTCAACTTCAGTTCGAAGAAACCTTAGTTAGGATTTTTTTTTTACTATTTTCTTGTGCTTTGTAAAATAAAAATGAACCAAACAATGATGACAATGAAGTAAAGTATACCTTTTCATTTTAATCCACAGTTTGCTCAAAATGTCTAATTCCACTCTAGCATAATAAAAAAAACAGCATCTGTTTCTGAGTGCTGCAAAAAGGATAGATTAAAGAAGATGAGAAAGGATTGATTGTGCTCTCCATGGAGAAAAATCTATACCAGTACTCAGTTAGATAACAGAATCCCACCACACATACATATATTATCCCTTTCACCTCTGTCTGCACATGTTGTACCATGACATCTACGTGGTAATTAATCATAAGAAGCCGCCCCCTCGGCCACTGTATCTGCAGGCGGACCTGACACCTATTAGCGTGTAATTACTAAGCTCCCATTAACATCTGTTAATGTCACAGTGTACAATATTTGTTCAGACGAGACCATCGTGTTTAATCTCTGCTCATACATGCCTGTCATCATAAAGCTGTCACACGTAGAACATGTGCTGTGACCTTGAGACAATGTCAGCTCTCTGACAGTGCATTAAGAAATGTAGAAAGAAGAGTGGCTTCAAAGGGAAAATCAGTCCTATTTATTTTAAATCACCCCTGTCCCCAACAGCATTTTGCTTTTATGTCTCTGTGCTGGTCATATGTTTTTAACCCATATGTTTTTGGGTTATACATCTGTCAATCCCATTCTCCATGAATACAATATCTCAAGAACACCTACAGGGAGTTTCCTAAAATTCCGCATAAATATCCACTCGGAGTCAGCGATGAAATAATTCAGTTTTTGGTGGCCATAGGTCAAACACCAAGGTCATTGTGATCTTCTCATTAAGGGATTCTTTTTAAATTTGGCACAAATGTTCACTTGGACTCACCAATGAACTGGTTGGATTTTGGTGGTCAAAGGTCAAGGCCAGTGTGACCTTGCATTAGTCTTGTTTTTTGAACATGGTATTGCAAGAAGGCCTTGAGGAAGTTCTGTCAAATTTGGCACAAATGTCCACTTGGACTCTGGGATGAACTAATTAGAATTTGATGGTCATAGGCTTGAGTCACTGTGACATTGCAAAACATTTTTTTGGCTATAACACAAGAATTCATTCAGAAATTATGACAACATATCATACAAATGTTTGATAATAAAATTATGTAGTAATGACATTTTATTATCAAAAGGTCAAAGGTCAACTTCACTGTGACATGATAATGAATGCTCTGTAAAAGCACTTTTATAGCCATTACTCAATGTCATTTGGTTAGATACTGAATTAATGACATTAATCTTTGGTGTCCACCTTGAAACTGTGCTGACTGGAAAGATCTTCTGTGCTCCTGAGAGGAAGATGTGCGTGAAGCATCCCTGTGATGTGAACTGTAGGTGAAACTTGACTGCTTTGCAGAGGCATACAACTGCAAGGCAGTAATCCCAGTTTCCAAATGTGGTATAGCCATTGTACAAATACTTAAAAATGCCCTTCAGAGCAATACACTTCACCTGTGCTGCAACAGTTTGTTCTGCAATACCCACTGACACTGACTGCACAAAAACAAGACATTTTCCGGGACCATAACTTTCTCACCTCAGCAAAATATTCACACACTGACTGCTATTGTGGCCAGCTGGGTTATTAGAAGTGCTTTTGTGTTTTCTTGTGATAATATAACCCACTCTGGAAAACAAAGAATGCCATTTTCTATGCTAAATATATTTAACACTCCACTTCCTCTCAGTTTGGTTCACTGGTTCATACTTTGTTATATATTCAGCTTGCATCGTGTAAAAGGAAGCACTGTTTAAAAGGTGATCAGAAATATAAACTTTGGGAAAAATTCAGATACAGCAATGTCATTTCCCACACAGTCTAGTGATTCAGTAAATCTAACAGTACAGTAATAACTTGCCATTTCTATTAGCTTTTTGAAGTTATTTCAAATTGTGTCCTTTGTCTAAATCATTTTGTAGACGGCTGATTTGTTGGGAGCGCTGGCTGTTTTGACGCCCATATTGCTCCTTGAGCTTGAACTTGTGAAAGAAGGCAGAACAAATACAAAATGCAATCAAACAGTGTAATGGGATGTGTAACAATGATGGGACAAAGACTTAAATGGACTGGAAATGCTGGAGGGTAAAAGTTCAGGTGGGAAATGGTAACTTTTTTTCGTTGTTGGTATTCCTGGAGAACAACGTGTGTTAACAGTTGAAATTTTGAGGACCTGGTCACTCAGAAATCCTTTAGGATGCCAGCAGAACATGAGAAAAAGGGCAATGCTCCATGATGTTTAAAAAATGTTCCCCCTGAACCATAATGTCATCTGTTTAAGACAACATACCTGCTGTGGCATAACAGACAGTGGTGTGGCTAAAGGGCAACATCAGCGCAACACTCTTCCCACAGAGCTAATAACCTTTTCATGTTTAACTAAACGTTGGATACTGTCATGGCAAACCTGCACACATTTGTGATTCAGTGTGGGGGACGCCCAGGATTCAGTGTTATGCTTATCTAAAAATTTTTTTAAAATTTTTTTTATCTTTCGCGTATTTGTGAATGTTGGGAGGTGAGGGGGGCAAACTGGTCTTAGGATGCGAAAATGACTGTGCCCTCATATTTTCTTTTTAATTTGAGATTTGTCTTGATTAGGTGGGGTGGGATATGGGGATAGTAATGTTTGTAAAATTTTATGAACTGATGTTTTGTATTTTATTTAATCAATTTCTGTCATTTATGTATTTATTTATTCCACCAACCTGCCCAGGGACTACAGGCGGAAATAGCAGTTTTGCTAGAACCTAGTACAATGCATCTCTCCTTGTTTTATATAAGGTTAATGTTCGATTTTGCACTGTCCCTGTTTAAATAAAATTACATTACATTACCTTACATTACATTAGGTCTGCAAGTTTCAGTCTGCAGTGTATCAGCTATTTATTCTCATTTCCTCCCTTCACTTGGCACTTTCCTGACAAACCTTTTGCTCTTTATCACTTGTGTATCAGGACTGTGTGCTGTGGAGCTCTCCAAGGTGCTGATCCTGCAGCTGGGAGCAGTGAGGGAGCTATCCAGGGTGCTGTCTTTCTCCCTTGCCCAAAGCAGTGGAAAGGCTTCCATCAGAGGGAGCTTCCAGCCAATAACTTACTTCACCTGTTTCATAACATTTATAAATACACTCCTCTTGGTGTTTTCTGTTTGTTGAAGCTTAAATCTCCTTTCGTGTGTGAGTACCATGCGGAAACCTCTGGGGGGTTCATCATGTTATGTAATAAAGGTAAAGTACTTAATGTAGGTTCAGTTTAGGCAAGGTAAGTTAGGTTAGGTTTAGGTAAAACAAACTTGCTGATGATGTACCTTAAAATAAATTTAAAAATTAATTTGTTTAAACAGGGGAACACAAACATGGGTCTCCCAGGGGACAGTCCTTTGTTTGTTTGATCCATCCACCACCGCAACATTTACTCTTTACACAAGCTGTTGGCCATTATACTATTTGCTTCTTGACTAGCATCAGCACATTCATCATATGATAGCAGCTTTTCCGACTATGTGGGTTATTTATGAATTAGGGTGCATTACTTTTTGTGTACTTATTAACATTTAATAAGAACAGCCTGCTTAGTCTCAGTTTGTTTTTCTGTTCTGTAGACAAATGGTCACAAGTTGCTTGGTTAGGGGGCCTTGAGAGCTGTAGTGTTTTTGATTTTATCAAGAAAATAAAACTCTTGAAATGTTTCTTGCAGTCCTCGGAATTGCACTGCACTTCAGTCATAACTGCATTCCAACAGTTTTGTTTATTACTATTATTATTATTATTATTATTTTATATATATGTTTGGAAAGCACCAAAATAAAATAAACATTTGGAGTTTCTCACCAAAATGCATTGTGTGTACCTCTGAGGCGGAACGGGTTTAATTTCTTAGAAAACATTTGCACAAAAGTTTTTTTTTAGAACTTTAAAACTTTCATTGCTGACCTTCATATTTGCTATTTCCTTCTTCTTTCTTACTTTGGTGGCTTATTTTTTTGTTTTACTGGAATAATACTGTCAACAACTTGAGCATGAAAAGCATGCTCATACACATGCACAATAAAAGCAAACAGGGATCTAATCGTTAAATCATAATTTTATAGTGCTGCTAATGGTGAAACACCACTTGTAGGTTAACCGGAGACCATATTGGTATGACATGCTCACATCAAATAACAAACACAAAAAAACATCTCAAACATATCTGACTAGCCAACAGACTGGTGATGATGCTTATATTCATTTAATCATTCATTCATTCAAACCTTTATTTAAAACTTGGGAAATCAATTGAGGGAGACCCTCACTTTCAGTGATGCCGAGCATGAACAAAGACAAAACAAAAACAATCAACAAGCAAACAAATAAACAAATAACAGCTAAAATACAAATAAGATCATACAAAACATTAAATAATAAAAGCAATGTTAATGGCAAATGTATGTATTTCCTGAACAGCATTCCATTATATTCCAGTATATATATATATATATATATATATATATATATATATATATATATATATATATGGACATTCACTGCATTCGGTCAATAAAAAGCACATTAATTTCTTCACCAGGCTAAAAGTAGCTGGGCTTCCTTAACTAAACAGTCATTTTTACCACTGCCAGGTTATTGTGTGTCTTTGGTGTATTTTAAATAGTTAGTTCAGATCCTAATCAACACAACACAAAGAAATGGGTTTGTATTACAGAAAGCAGGTTTCATGAAACACTGAGTTTGTTAAGCTGAGATGAGGGAAATTTCTGTTCCAGAGAGTGAATTTAAACTTGGGGTCAGTTACCATGGTAACCTGGAAATTGGTTTGTAAGTCACTATCTAGTTCCTCCTTTTATGTGAATGTGAAGGTAAAAACCAGGTGTTCAAAACAATAACTGATGTTGTGTGACTTGATTGATTGCTGGCTCATCTTGCCGCAGCTTCTGATTCACAGCGAAAACACAAGATAGCGCCACCGCTCTGATGACGTCAAATGCATTTTATATATATTCTCAGGTTTTCATATTTCATATATATTCTGAAATGTTCGACCCATATATATATATATGTGTGTGTGTGTGTGTGTGTGTGTGTATATATATATATATATATGTGTGTGTGTGTGTGTGTGTGTGTGTGTGTATATATATATATATATATGTATAGTATATATGGGTATTTACAGGATATCATAATTAATTATTTCTGTGTCAGTATTGTGCTCTTAAATGCTTTTGGGGGATAAATGTTTTTTCTTTTCCACTTCACTCAACATACAGTCCTCCAAATGAATTCTATACATGGTGACAGTGACAGATGTTCATGAGTTGAGTTCAATAATTAAAAGGTAAAAGGTGTCAAGGGAGTGGCAAGAGAAGTGCCATCACCACCTCTAGATATCTTGGCAAGCACATAACGTGTATATCTGAGTGTGTGCATTTGTGTGTACACTTGAGCGCGTGTGTGTGTGCGTTTGCGTTAGCTAAATGATTCATTAGCACCATGACAATCTGGACAATTGGTATCGCTGTCAGAGCACAGGGGATTTGACACAAAGTGTCACACGCAAATATGCACTTGAACACAAGTACGCCCAATTGCACGCACACACAGGGTGATGCATACAAATGGTTGGACAAACATCCAGGAGCACAAATATGAGGGTATGCGCAAACAAACACGTAAGCTGACCATTGGGTTGACAGTTACACACACATACACGAACACACCCACTCAGAGGCAGTTAAGAGTGAGCAGGTGGAGGCAGAGGCCACATGCGTCTGGCTGGGTGACTGATGAGTTTTTGTGTGACTCAGACACAGTGACATGTCCTCTGAACCTCAGCCGATGGTGTGTGACTAACCTGAGTAAATGTGTGTACAGTATGTGTGTGTGTGTGTGTGTGTGTGTGTGTGTGTCTTAAATGACTAAGACAGTGGCAAACTCATCACAGCGTGTGTTTGTGTGTGACAAGGCAGGGTGATGGGATTGTACATTAATGACACAAAGTTTGTGTGTGTGTGTGCTTGCAGTGAATAAAAATCTCTGTGTGGAAAATTATGCTCAGGCTTCCATGACAGCCCCAGGGAAATACAACAGCAGAAGCCCAAACTGGCTGCAAGGGAGGATGATGTCAGTCCCTGCATGAGCCAGACCTGTATGGGTTTTTACCTTGTGTTTATATCTGACTATGTCAGCATAATGGCTGCATATGACTGTGGACATCATTCACAAAATAGTACCCAGCATGGGAAGCTCTGTGAAGAGCAAGAACAATCCAGTTACTGCATGTCCCTCTGCTGTGCACCAAAAACCACATCATACAAATACTTGGCCTCATAAATTCCCCTATGATAATACATCAACTACTAAAAATAAACAGAAAACAGAGGACGGCTATCTGATTTAAAACCGTATTATGCTGAAAACCAAACTTTAGATTACAAAACAGCCCCAAATAACAAAGTTATCCACACACTTACTTACTTGTAACCCAAACCATGATCTTTTCCTTTTAGCAAAAAGTATAATTGCAACAGTTTCCATCCACACAGTGTGTAGGTGTATTGCACCTTGGTGCAAGAATATTTTATTCCTGTTTGTGTCATAACCAATAGTAACATTATTGTTGGAAAAACTCAATCAATTCCACACCTGCTATGCAGAAATGGAATTGATTAAGGGATTTAATCTAGACCTGGATAACAGCTGTTCTGCATGTCTGTGCAGGTGTAGCTTAAATATTTGCCAGCAAAACAATTTCTTGTCTCACATACATCAGCTATTACAGCGTGGGATTCAAACCCGGAACAGCCAAGTTGTTTTTGTTTATATTATGCTGTCTTTTATACATGTGGTTTTATTAAAAAAAAAAAAAAAATCAAAAGGTCATTAATTAAAAGTCATTAAAAGTCATAAATTGTTACAAATAGGCAAATAAAAGGTTTAATATTAATTTATTTAACATGTATGACTTGTAAATATGTGTGTTTGAGACCAATGGTTTTATAAAATACATCACTTTCAACCAAATATACATGTAAAACAACATTGATGACGAGCTGGGAAGAGTCTGTCATCTTTACAGTCCATCATCAGTGCTCGTGCTGTTAGCTAATGTTATCAATGTCAGAGAATAACATGCAACTGTATTTTTCTTGTGGTGCCCTTGATTATATGCTGGCTCTGTAAATTGTCACTCATTCATCAAAATTTCAATCATCCCTGCTCCAAACATATCTCATCTCACGTGTCAACCATGTGTTTCCACTTCATATTTCCAGCTGCCAACATGGACATTGTACAACTTTACAGATTAACTTCTTCTTTTAATGTTTTTTTTTTCCATTAACTTAAAAATATCCCTCATGCCATCCTCATTAAAATAAACCGATTCAACCAGACAGAAACCAAACAGAGATTTACCCGTCGCCTTGTTATCCTCTGTCTTCTCTTATTATTTTGTCAGACAGCCCACGCCTGAAAATGACCTGCTATTAAACTGAAAATGCTCTGCAAACCTTGTCCCCAACATGCTGAGAAAAGAAGGACAACGAAACTGTAATTACATGATATGAGTCATATGAGTCATCATCCTTTTTATCATTATAGAAAACATTGTTCTTTGGACTTATTCGTCCTTTCTCCTTATTTGCTCTGCTGACACTCAATTAAGATTTGGGTAGAAAGCTTTCTTTGTATAGGAAATAAAATATACAGTGCCTGTGATCAGAATGCCGACTATTTTTAAATCTAATTGGTAAAGAAATACAGACAAGGGGAAAGTAATATGAAAAGGGGAAGGTCAGTCTTTTGTGCATGTTGCCATCAGCCTCTTTACCAGGTGAATGAGGGATGGACTGCAAATACAAAGGTGACGAAAAATGTTTACATGTAAACTTCTATTCACAGTGAAGCACACGAGTCCGTCTTTATATGAAGAGGCATTAATGAAGACGGGAAGGCTGTCTTTTACACGCACACAATAACCTTTGGAAATATTGGCACAAGCAGTGACCATGAGGAGATTCACAAACACGTGTGGACACAAACATGACATTAACCCTCCTGTTATGCTCATTTGTCAATTTGTCATTACAGGAATAGAACTGAGTTACCAGGTTCATGTTGAATTATTCAAAAGTTGTCAGAAACCAAAAAAAACCCCAAAAAAAAAACAGATTAACATTGTTTGTACCTCGTTACTAACACAATTACTAACAAGTCAGTCAATATAAAGTGCAATGGTATTATTCACCTCTTACAGATCATGGCAGGGTTGTTTTTTTTTTAGATCATTTAAAGAAAATGTATTTAGATTAAGAGTTTTTCCAGTCATATGAATTAAATCATGTTTATTTCCACACAGGGATGTGAAAACACATGATCCTAACATGCGTGATACACTGGATCCAGCACTGAACCACAGGCAGAGGTTCTAAAATGCCATGCATGTGGCACCACAAGCGGTTCACTGTCATGCTTTGTGGTTAGGCGGCAGTTTCATCAGGGTATAACTGCTGGAGTTTAACGGAAGGTTAGCCTTCTGTTTATCTCCACAAGCTCGGTAAACATTGCCTATTCAAAAGTGGTTCCCTTGAGAAAGATGCACCACTTTGAAGAGCGACAGAGAGAACACATTAATGACAAACAATGTAGGAGAGAGTGGTGCATCTTCCCACGGGGGGACATCACGGATGCCAGTAGACTGATATACCTAAAGGAGAAAGTATTCACCAAGAGTGGAGACATGAAAGATTTTCAACCTCTGAACAAAAAAAATTAAACAGAATCAGAATTATTTAATAATGGGCCAGTTTATGTGGAAGTTCCACATCTGAATGTAGTTTTAGTGACTGGATTGTGTTCATAATGGGGTGTGGCATAATGCTGCTCCTGCATTAAAACATTTTCTGTAAGGCACATTTTTTTCTTTGTGAAAACACCAAGGAGCAATACATCATGGACTTACCTTTCTAGCTACTCTCTCCTCTTATCTTCAAACATGTTTTGTGCTGCACCTTGAATTATTGCCCTTACTATCCCAGCAACCAATCTAATAGATTCTCATCCCAACTTGTCACATATTGCTGCTTGGTCAGTGCGTTCACGTCTACATATGATGTGCTAAGTATCCTCCTACATTTTTTTGCCGACACACTGGGAGGGCTTGTCAGTTTACTGCTGTTAAATGCATTGTGTCTTTTCAAAATACACAGAAGATCCAGAGTTTCTGCTTGTTAGATGTATAGTCTCTTTCAAAAATAAACTCACAATGTTGGTAGAACACTTATACTTACTTTTATTTGCTTGTGCAACAAAAGCACATGTTTGGGTTTAGACAACAAAAGAAAGTTTGATTTAAAAAAAAAAAAAAAAAATATATATATATATATATATATATATATATATATACAGTATATATATATACATATGGCATAGTATGGCAACATACGACGAGCAAACCACAGGCTCCTAGGTGAAAGTCCAGTGTTTGTTGGACCCATCTGCCTCCAATCCTGCCTGCACTATAGGTACTTTCTAGCGCCTTTTATTACATCATTACCTGCAGTGTTTCAAAGAAAAACGGTCCTGTAGCGTATCATACTGCCTCAACAGGTTCCATCTGGCTAAGTTATAAAACTGACACAACCTGCCGGCACATCATAACTCCATAACAGGTCCCATGAGCCGACCATCGTTGTATCATACTTTTGTGAAAGTTTCCATCCAGCTCAGCTGTAAACTAATGCTGTCTGCCAGCCTATCATATCGCCATGAAAGATAGCTTTTGGCATAGGTGTCCGTGCCAAAATCACTGCAGTATTTGGCAAGTTAAAGATGAGAACGGGCAGGTCAATCAAACATGAACACCAGCCTGACCAGCCATTGTAGGCGAGAAAATTTATTTTTTCCCTGTCAAAAAAATAAAAAATGAAATAATTTTTTTTTTTTAAATTATATATAAATAAAATAAAGCTCAGCTCAATACGCTTGAAGGCTTGACTTGATGACACCGAGCATGCATGTGATGGTACAAATAACTGAAGTCTGCAGACACCCGGCACAAAGTGTTAAAGGGCTAACATTAAGATTCAGCACAAACAGATGTTCCAGACTGGGACCACACATACCAGTTGCTGCAGTACAAAAATAAAGGAACAAAAAAAGAAGTTTGAAGCACTCTAAAACTGAGTTTTTGATAATCACCGTCACATATTGTTGGTCAATGAACAGCTTCATTGAAGCCGCTGGATGCTGAAGAAGGACCTCAACAACAGCTGCTGAGAGGGGACGTGTTACCCATTCACTGTCCCCACACACATTCCACCATCCACTTGGGGGATTTATACTAGACAAGTTTAACCAACAACAAGCCGGCTGCTCTAACCTCAGTAGACTGCTGGCAGTGAAATGAATTCTGGATTATGTGTGCAAATCCTACAGAGAGAGGAATAACATTGCACCCACTTGTCGAAAGCGTTGCATTAACCTTTGATAGACCGTTCTTAGGGTGCTATGGTCTCTCAGACTGTCAGGGGAAGTCGGAATTGTAGGAAGTGTACCTGTGTAAAGAGTTATTGCACCACTGTTAAACAATGTACAGCTACAGTGTAGCACATACTGATTTTTGTTGTGTTTGGCTTTGAATCATATTGATTTTCAGGCTTATTTCAGAACTGGCTGCAGAGCCAAGGCTTTGTCTTTGTCAAAGGAGATGAAACAATCTTTGCTTTCTTTCCACAAAGCAACAAAACCAAAAGTCTCACACATTCCAGCAGCCTATAGAGAGTGTGCTGCTCTGTAGAGTTGGACTGAACCAACAAAAGACAATTTTGATATTCTCTGGCTCACCAATAGTAAGGCTGAAAGTGCAAAAAGTGCCCTGGGCATGATGAAGGGCCAAGGGTCAATAAAAATAAATAAATAAAAAAAAGTTTATAATCATGAATACAAATGTGCTCAGCAAATTCTATTGCAAATTGCCAACAAACTCATGAAATAACTAGACTGCCAAGTTGTTATTTTGGTCTCGGAACAGCACATGAAGAAAACAAAAAAAAAAACCCAATCAACAACAAGAAAAGAAAAACCTCTGGGGAGAATGAATGCAATCTGATTTGAAAATATCTGGTGTCCAAGCAAAACTTTGGCTTACAATAGTGACGATATAATGGTCAGATGCCATAAAAAAATGACTCATCCTGTGGGGACCATGAACATCCACACACAAAATTTCTTTAACCTCCTAAAACCTCTCCTAGCTTTTGGGGATTGGGAAAAAAATGAAAAATAAAATAAAATAAAATAAAAAAAAACTATACATTGTCTTTTAACAGTCAGCAGTTAAAAAAAAGTTGGAAGTATAAAACTGTTTATTTCTAACCAAGAACTTTCTCTGTACTGTTACTGTCTTAAACTAAGACAAACAAAAACACGGACTTTGGCAGAGCTGCATACAATACAGGTACAGGATAGTTTACTTTTAAGCATGGGCCGACTTACTTTTTTGCTCAAAAGCAAAAATGGCTTTCTTTGTTGCTGCTTTTATTGTTTCTCTGCTCTTATTAAAGCAACATAAAACTGCCATTTGAATGGGAGACATAAAAGTAGAAGAACTCTTACAAAAGGAGATGTAGACAATCAAGCAGAGGGAAAGTGAATTACAGTCAATTACACCACTTCTGTAGTATTCTGAGCATTGTACATTCAACAATGCAAAGAGTATAAGTGGGTAGAAACTACCTTTAACAACCCATTCTTCGTTCATTTCAAAGAGGTTTTGCAGACGTGCAAAACATCAAAATGTAAAAGAAGTTTCAAGCCTTAAACTCCGAGACATCCCAAGTCATCATCTTTCTCTCTGTATCTGTCACTTCCTCGATCCTTCTCTCTGCCCTCTTTCTCATCGCTGCGTTACAGCCCACTGCTGATTAGAGCACTTGGAGAGTGCCTCTCACTTTCTTCCTCTAACTTTTCCTTTGATACTGCAATCCTTTCATCATATTATTTCTTGGTAGTGTCTAATTAGGGTATTTGGAATTCATTTTGCTTTGTCATATGCCCTTTGTCTATGAGAAAGGCAGATATAGAGAGAGAAGGTATAGTAATTCACAAAGACAGAGTTAAGCTGTTTTCTTTTATTGTTAAACTCGCTCGTGTTACAACATCAGCAGTGGAGTGTAAGCTCATTTAACCTTTTTATGTTTTGTTTTTAGACACCTCTTTATGCCAACATGGATGTTGGAGTTTGATATTTCACAGTCTATGCAAGTCAGAAAAAAAGACCTGACCTTATTGAAAATATGAGTTTCAATCATATTTGGGGCTGTTTGGCTAAACATGAACACTGACTAAAGGTCACAGTAAAGGTCACCTTTATTCATTATTGCATCCATGAATATAAGCAGTGGGGCCAGTTTAACCACATCCCACCAATGACTGTGAAATGTCTACCTGTGCTAACATTAATATTAGCATATGAGGTATATTTTTGTCTGCCAATTATCTGTAAATGTCAGCGCTGTCAAGATAGGTAAAGGGCTGAGCTTTTTGCATTTTTTTCCCATAAGCAAATACAGTAATTGAAGAGAAGATTGGCAGCCTCTATCAGCCTCAGCCACATTTTGACGTTGTTTGCAGCACAAACAAGAAAGACGACTCCAGAGGAACTTTTGTAGCTTCTGCTTACATGAGATGGTCAAAGTACTGGGAGTAAAATTATATCTCACACAATATGATATCAAAGCCCCGTCGTTGTTCTCCTGAAACGATCTTCCTCTGTGGGATTTGTCCAGCTGAGATGGAAATTATGGAAATTCCAATTTCCCCTTTGCTTCTCACCTAAGTTAGCTTTAAAGTTGATTATGTTATTTCTAGCAGGGGCAGGACAAAATTTGATATGGGAATAACAAATGATATTAATCTGACTTACCAGAGTCAATACACATTGGCTTGTGCAACACCCATGCGACAAACAAAACTGATAAAGACTATGGGATATGCAAAATAGAGATCAAACGATGAATGTGTTGCATTCTGTTTCACAAATATGCTCTCATTTTTATGTCATAAATGCAGCACACTCCTTCCTTTATACAGAATTGCCAACTTGGCCACTTCCTTGCTTGATTTAGCAGCTTTTCAGACCCTCTAGTGACTTTTGATGATTGACAATTAAGTTACAAGGTAACAACTTATGGTATACAGTGTAAATCACTGCAGATATCCACCCACACTCGTATATACTGTAAGTAGTAGAGAATGCCAAATAAAGGATATGGTCAAAGTGTTTGAACTCCACTACAAAGTGCCTTTACTTGCTCATTTCAGTGAGTTCCTCACGCCTGCCCTGTTTAAACGAGTGCAAAATGCAGTTCAGGAGTCATCAACACATCAGAGTCTTATGATGAAGAATTGCATTGCATAACTAACATTGTGTTATTTAATTTTCATAACAATATACCAGTAATTGGGTGCCTTACCCGTTACAGAATAATGGCCAATGCACCACTAACAGTTATCATGATTGTGAGTTTTTCAGCCCTGTGTTTAAGAGGCACCAAGTTAAGACTCTATGCAGGTTTGTGTATGTTTTTTTCATCTCAGTTGACAAATTCAGTGAAACTGACTAAAATGCAGTGATTAAATACATTATTCCTAATTTTAACCTTCTGGGGGTTCTTTTTCTTCTTTGGACATTAGGTTGTTTTGTGTAAGATTGTCTTGCATTGTATAAAGTATCACAGAGTTTGCTGAATTAAGGTACTATCATTATTGTGGGCAGCATATCCTGATAGTATCCTGTTATGAGTTGTCCTGTGATTTTCATGTCTAATTTTTAACATTTGCCTTTTCTAGGAAGCAGTGGTTGAATTTGGTTCAAATTTCCATTATTATTTTCATGCACCAGGAAAGTACTCTTACCACACGGTTGGCCTCTGCTGCTTAGAATCACCTTGCACTTGTATTTCAAATAGTATTTTATTGGTTTTATAATAGAATGTACAGTGTTAAGAATTGCAATAGCTGGGAGAAAATGTAAGATGTTTTTGATTCATGGCAGCACTAATTGGTACAGTACAGTAGGAATCAGTACTCCTCGGAGCCAACAGAACCAACGTCGTCGTCGTCATCATCAGAAGGAGGACCCTCCAGCGGCGACGCGGAACCCCTCGGGAAGGACCCCAACCCAGAAGGTCCAGGAACAGGAGACGGAGGGCGAGCAGAGACGGAGGACCCACGACCAGCAGCTGCACGGGACGGCTGATCCGGATGGAGACGATGGAACTCCACAATGAGCTGGTTGTCCAGGATCTGCCGAGCCGGAACCCAGGACCGCTCCTCCGGATTACCCCTCCCAGTCAACAAGGTACTGGAGACCCCTGCCGCGGCGCCTGGAACGAAGGAGCCGACGGACCGTGTAAGCCGGAGCCCCCTCGATGAGTCGAGGAGGAGGTGGCGGCTGAGAGGTCGGCTGCAGGGGGCTCTCCCGGACCGGTTTGACCCTGGAGACGTGGAACGTGGGGTGGATTCTCATGGTACGAGGCAGCTTCAGACGGACCGCCACAGGGTTGATGACCTTCTCGACGGGGAACGGATCGATGAACTTCGGAGCCAGCTTTCGGGAGTCCACCCTCAGCGGAAGATCTCTGGTAGCCAGCCAAACCTTTTGACCCACCCGGTAGGAGGGGGCCTGGGAGCGGCGACGATTAGCCGCCGAGGTGTAGCGACCCGCGGCCCGTAACAGCGTGGATCTGGCTCGATTCCAGGTTTGGCGGCAGCGACGGATGAAATCCTCCTCCACCGAAGGATAGGCCGTCTCCCTCTCTTGGTCGGGAAACAGAGGAGGCTGGTAACCATAAGCACACTAGAAGGGGGAGAGCCCAGTGGCGGAACTCTGGAGGGTGTTATGGGCGAACTCCACCCACAGGAGCTGCGATGACCAGGAGGCAGGGTGAGTAGATGCCATGCAGCGTAACGCCGTCTCCATCTCCTGGTTCATCCGTTCTGTCTGTCCATTTGATTGAGGGTGATACCCCGAGGACAGGCTGGTGGACGCCCCCAGGAGCTGGCAGAACTCCCTCCAGAACGCTGAGGTGAACTGGGGACCCCGATCGGAGACCACATCAGAAGGGATGCCGTGCAACCGGATCACATGCTGCAGTAGCAACCCCGCGGTCTCCTTGGCTGAAGGGAGCTTGGGTAAGGGCACAAAATGTGCCATCTTGCTGAACCGGTCTACCACTGTCAGGATTGTGGTGTTGCCTCCCGACAGTGGCAGACCGGTGACGAAGTCCAGAGCGATGTGGGACCAGGGGCGATGAGGAACAGGAAGTGGGTGCAGATGACCGGCAGGAGCTTGGCGAGGGGTCTTACATTGGTTGCAGACTGGACAGGAGTTCACAAAGTCTTTGGTGTCGTTGACCAATGTGGGCCACCAGAACCGTCGTTGCAGGACCTCCCTGGTACGAGTGATCCCAGGATGACAGGTAAGACGAGAAGAGTGGGCCCACTGTAACACCTCCGATCTGAACCTTTCAGGAATGAACAGGCAGTTCTGGGGGCAGGAACTGGGACCCGGCTGTTGCTCCAATGCCGACAAGATGCGTTCCTCAATCTCACAGGTGAGGGATGCCAGGGTCGAGAGGCAGGAAGAATGCTGTCAGGGAGGGGTGAGGCCTCTTCCTCCTCCAGGAACTGGCGGGACAGAGCGTCGGGTTTGATGTTACGGGAACCTGGCCGGTACAAGAGGGTGAATGAGAATCGAGCGAAGAATAGAGCCCAACGAGCCTGGCGAGAATTGAGTCGTTTGGCAGTTCGGATGTACTCAAGATTCTTATGGTCAGTCCATACGAGGAAGGGTACCCTGGTGCCCTCCAGCCAATGTCGCCATTCCTCCAGCGCCAACTTAACCGCCAGTAGCTCGCGGTTGCCGATGTCGTAGTTGCGCTCTGCTGGCGACAGTTGTCGGGAGAAGAAAGCGCATGGATGCAGCTTCCGATCTTCAGCTGAGCGTTGGGAGAGGACAGCTCCCACCCCCACATCCGAGGCGTCGACCTCCACCACGAACTGTCCTTCAGGATCGGGGATGAGGAGAATAGGAGCAGAACTGAAGCCCCTTGAGGTTTTGAAAGGCGTCGTCAGCTTCAGGAGACCAGCGGAATTGAACCTTGGATGAGGTAAGTGCAGTGAGGGGGGCTGCCATCGTGCTGTACCCACGAATAAATCTTCTGTAGAAGTTGGCAAACCCCAGGAATTGTTGCAGCTGTTTGCGGGAGTCGGGAACTGGCCATGAGGGTCATGGCGGAGACCTTTGCGGGGTCCATCTCCATCCGATTGTGGCCGATGATGTAACCCAGGAAGGAAACAGAAGATGCGTGGAAGTCACATTTCTCCGCCTTCACAAACAGGGAGTTCTTGAGGAGAAGCTGCAACACAGTCTGAACATGGTGGATGTGTTCTTGTCTGGACCGGGAAAAAATCAGAATATCGTCCAGATACACGAAAACAAACTTGTTGAGATAGTCTCTGAGAACGTCGTTAATTCGGGATTGAAAGACAGCAGGAGCATTGGTGAGCCCGAGCGGCATCACCAAATATTCATAGTGTCCTGTGGGAGTATTGAAGGCCGTCTTCCACTCATCCCCCTCTCGGATGCGGACCAGGTGGTAAGCGTTGCGAAGATCGAGCTTTGTGAAGATGGTTGCCCCTCGTAGTAGTTCAAATGCTGAAGCTATGAGAGGGAGGGGGTAACGATTCTTCACAGTGATCTCGTTCAACCCCCTATAGTCAATGCAGGGCTGAAGCGAACCATCTTTCTTTCCCACAAAGAAGAACCCGCCCCGGCAGGAGAAGAGGATGGCCTGATGATACCGCTAGCCAACGAGTCTCTTATGTAGGTGTCCATAGCCTCTCTTTCAGGTGCGGAAAAGAGTAGAGACGACCCTTAGGAGGGGCAGCTCCAGGAAGAAGATCTATGGCGCAGTCATAGGAACGGTGGGGCAGCAGAGAGGTGGCCCTGGCCTTGTTAAACACCTCCCTGTAGTCGTGGTACTCTGAAGGCACCCCTGAGAGATCTGGGATGGCGCAGGAGTGGGTGATCGCTCTGGGTGGTTTTGGCCGTTGGAGACAGATCTGTTGGCACGAGGGACTCCATGCCACAATCGAGCCGGTGGCCCAGTCAATATGAGGATTGTGACGACGGAGCCAGGGGTATCCGAGGATCAAAGGCAGTTCAGGGGACCTCAGGATGGAACTGAATGGTCTCGCTGTGTTCACCGGACAGGAGCATGGAGACGGGGGTGGTCTGATGAGTCACGGTACCCAGGAGATGACCATCCAGAGCGTTGGCTGGGACGGGACGAGGTAATGGGACCTGCTTTAATCCCAGCTGATGAGCGAGTTCCTTGTCAATCAAATTCACGTCAGCCCCAGAGTCTATGAATGTGGCGAGAGTGTGAGATTTCTCACCCAACAGGAACACCACATGGAACAGGGGACGAAGACTAGGGACAGAGTTCTGGGAACGGCTCAGCAGGATGCCCCTCTCTACTGCTGAGCCTGCCCTTTTACTGGACAACAGGAGACGAAGTGCCCAGCTTGTCCACAGTAGAGACAGAGCCGTCCCCGACGCCGTCTCTCACGCTCCTCTGATGTCAGCCTGGTGCGTCCCACCTGCATGGGCTCCGTACCTCCCTGAATTGGGTCCGCTGGAAGCGCTGTGGTGGGGGGAGGACCCCGCTGGTGACCAGGAAGCCGGTGAGAGCCTACCTCCAGGCGCTGTTCCCTCCTCCTCGCCTGAATCCGCCTGTCCAGTCTCGTAGTCAGTTCAATGAGACCGTCAAGCGAATGAGGGAGGTCAAACGAAACCAACTCATCTCTTTGATGTACGGTGCTAGCCCATTAAGAAAGGCGTCACACTGGGCTGCTGAATTCCAGTCACTCTGTCGAGCTTGAGTTCTGAAGTCAATAGCAAAATCAGCGACTGTCCGACCTCCCTGTCGCTGATTCAACAGCCCCCCGGTAGCGTCAGGACCCAAAGGCACAGGACCAAACACCTTCCGTAGCTAGCTCATCTGCGAAGGCTTGAAACGAGACACAGGCTGGTGTACCTCTCTCCCACTCTGCTGTTCCCCATAGTCGTGCTCGGCCAGTGAGATGATTAATGGCGAAGGCCACCTTGGCTCCCTCGGTGGCGAACGTGTGCGGCTGCAGAGCAAACAGGAAGGAGCAGTTGGTCAAGAACGGATTGCAGCCCTCTGGATCTCCAGCGTAACGTTCGGGTGCCCCAACCCGGGGTCAGGAGCGGAACTGGGAGATGGCACCGGGTTGGGAGCAGGCTGAACAGGACTCGAACCAGGAACGGCGTGTTGGGTTAACGTGGTTGCCATCTGTTGAACTTGGTTCGCCAGCAGGGTTAATGCTCGCTCCAACGCCGAAGCAGAATGACGAGCCTCCGCTGCGTTGGAGGAGAGCTGAGCCTCGTGCTGCTGGAGCAATCCCTCAACACGGGCTAGACGAGACTGTAGAGTGTTGGAGTCTGCTGGGTCCATGTTTGGCCAGATTGTACTGAAACGGGCTGTGTTAGAACCCAGATGCAGTACGCCAAAACTCAGAGTTAGTTGGTAATGACTTTTATTAAATCCAACACAAACGAAGATCAGCTCACAGATATTCAGTTCGTTCTTCTGGCGGTTAGCCCAAACAATGTCTCTGGGAATCCTACGAAGCGAAGACACGAAGCTTGAACCTACTGTGGCTGGAGAACAGGAAACCCCGTAGCTCGACGAGCCGACAACACGTGTGGGAATGTTGTCGGGGATAGCGCTAAATCGTGGTCGGGGACAGGCAGAGGATCCGTAGCCGGGAAAACAGTCCGAAAGAACAACGGTACCGTCGAGGAGCAGGCAGGAGGATCGTCGTGGTCGAGCGGTGAGGTCTTTGCCAGTGGAGCCGTCAGATTTCCGGAACGCCGGAGCGAAGCACGTGGTCGGGGACAGAAGGCAGGTAGGTACACGGGGAGGCAGGCACAGAGAGCTGGTCGGGAACAGGCTGGGTCGGCAACGGGAAATCTGGCAGGAAAACGCTGGAGAGTCGTGCATAATGCAGAGGAACAATCTGGCAGTGAGTGAACATGTTGGAGTGTCTTAAATACCGGACTGATTGGAGATGAGCTGCAGCTGAGGGAGAGCAGGCTGCAGCAGTGGGCGTGGCTGGCAGGTAGAGCAGGTCAGAGTGAGGTGAGTGGAAAAACACTGGCAGTGAGGGGGAGGAGGAGAATGCAGGAACCATGACACCTTCACTTTTTTTAGACAGCCAAGATGCTGGAAAATAAAGGGGCAGAAAGGCAGAGATGGGGAGTGACATGAAACAAAGATACCTAGCCAAACACAAAGCTGAAAAGTTGAAGTCCGTGGTTCTTGCCTGGTTCCTTAGTCACCCAAACCCTTTATATGAGTTTTTCTGCTATATTTATGTATACCAATATGCTATAACAGAGGTTCATCCAAAACAGAGATGCGCTTAAACAGCAAAAACACAAAGTAAGCTAGCACAAGATAATGCTATATAATGGCACCAAAGATAGAAGCGTTAAATGGTGGCCACCGGAGAGCGAACTTCCTGCAAATATACCAAAGTAATACAGTTAATATGACAATGATATATCATTTAAACATGTGTACATACAGTATATCAGCTCAAATAGCCTTGAAGGAATTAGTGTATATTTGTGTTATATTCAAATATATCATTTTGTTTATGCTTCATTTCAGCGGGCAATCACAGCTTTTGTGTATCATCTCGCTGTTTGGAGTAAAGCTAATCTAGCATGCATCACTGAACATCTGAATTGCATATTCACCCTCTCTGTCTCTCTCTTTCTCTCTTTTGCCTCTGTTGATCAAGACTGCATTTGCAATAACTGGACAAATATTTGGAGATATCTGACAATGTAAACATCGCATATGTGTGAGTTCAGATTTGAAAGGAGCGTCAGTGTACGCCACAGCACACACCTCCACAGATGGCTGCATATGCTACCTCTGATTCTTTTTTTTTATCATTTTTTTTATTCTAAACTAGATGAATACTTTGTTGCAGTGTTTCAGGTCTGCTGTTCAAGTAAGTGCTTTATTTTTTTCAGTTTTCCTTGGCTTTTCAAAGACAAAAACAGTTAATAGTTTGGAGCATCTGAGCATATAAAGGAATCATAATTGCTTATGCAGTCAACATTTACACCTAGGCTATACATAATTGTGTATGAGGTTATCTCAGAGTGGAATAGGTTTCTGCCTCTTCTGTATTACAGCGGCTGACATTGTTCTCGGTATCATGAAATAAGAATTTATGCAAACTGGATGTGCCAAATGTTAAAAGGATAGTGTAACATTTCTGGTTATTCTTGCTTATTTGTTTGAAGTTATAGTTGTTGAGACAAAAAGTGTTACAACCACACCCATTAAACTACTTTTTTAAAACCTTAAAAGGGGAAAGAGAAAGACAGCAGGTTTTGTTATTCATATTGAATTCTGACCATCAAAAAGTAGCAAATCTGAAGGTCCTCTCACATGTACTTTTATTCCAATATTTTTACTTCCATCTCCACCTGTAGAATTTCTGTTGCTGCACCTCCTATTTGTGGTCTGTATGCAACAGAGATAATTGTGTGTGTGTGTGTGTGTGTGTGTGTGTGTGTGTGTCCATTGAGAGTTTTAGCATGTCGGTTTTGCCTCGGGTTCCTCTTAGGACAAATAGCAGTTTTCACACCATTAACTCTCTACCCAAGACATAAATGCTGTACGCCCACACAAAGGACACACACACACACACACACACACACACACACACACACACACACACACGCACGCACACACACACCCTCACGTACAAAGGTGAGAGGCAGTAATATTTTTATAATAGCCCACAATTTCTGCTACGCATATTTGCACACTTGACATCCTGGAGTTCTTGCACAAATTCTTACTAGTTCAAAGACAGAAACACACACATACACACAGTCTCTACAACTTTCCTGGAAGCGAACTGCTGCTTGGTCCACAGTCTGTCACTAAAACCAAATGAGGTGCTTCATTACTGCAGAATGGAGATGAAGGTCAATACAATGGAATGGTTTTACTGCAATTGGGGTTTTTAAAAATGAGTGCTTCCTAAGCGCAACGACAAATGCCTGTTGAAACTAATACAATACTTTCCACTCAAATAAAGTGGTTTGCTTTAGTGTAGTGCTCTTAAAAATGGCTCAGGAAATAATATTAATGTTAAAAAAAAAAAGGCTGCATGACTAAAAGTGAGATTGTTCTGTGCTTTACTGGGTGTGTTACCTTCAAATCAGTATCTGCTTGTCCCAAGCTTTTTGGGCTTGTTAATATGAAGAGATACAGAGAGCTTTGGTGCAACTACAGAAATTGTGAAAGTGAGAACATACAGACCACATTCATTACAGGTATGCTGTCTTCCATCTGTATATTGGGTTTCTCTAACAATGGTGTAAAACTTAATTTTAGTTAGTTTTAATTCAGGTTTGATAAGGTTTTGGCTGGAAAATGTGTCATTACGTTATGATTTTAAAAAATGACAAATAGCAAATCACAGTAGTGGACAGCTGTTCCATATTAATGTGTGTGAATATATAATCCGTAAGATATTAATTATTTCAAACCTCATTTTTTATACTCTGTATGGCATTTTTCTGCAATAGTCATTCAATGTAGGCTATTTACATTCAGTAATTGCATCTCTATATAGTGGGTTCCATTGCCGCACCACCAATCCAACATGGGATTAAAATTACCTATGCATACATAAGGAATAAACAGGAAATGGTGCATGCACACACTGTATTTCAGTGTTACTGGTAATTGCATCTCCTTGACTTAAATCTCTCTGTGCATTGATAACCCTCTACAGTAGCAGAGCTACATTTAGCAATTGCCAGTGCAAACTGGGGCTGCATCAAACCTTTATTTATTATTTAATTTTGATTAATCTGCACATTATTTTCCTCGTTGATGATTACTTGTCTATAAAATATCAGAAAATAATTAAAAATATCTATTTATATGTCCTTAAGCCCAAGCTGATGTCATTCTGTGTTTTGTTTTGTCCTAATAGTTGAAAATCCAGAAATATTTTATTCTAAATTTATTTTTTTTACGATTTCTGACAATTAAGAAGCTGGAACCATAAAATAAATTGCACTTTTACTCAACAGTTTACTTACAGCTAATTTATCACAATTTCTCTGTAGCTCACACAAACATTTCCTCTAGCCTCTACTTCATATTAAAAACTAACTAAACTTAGACTTTTGGATTGAGTGTCTCCTACCTCGAGTGTGAAAAAGAATCAAAAATGGGCACGGCTGGTAGTGGGACTAAGATATGTCCAGTCACCCAATCGTGCCGCTTCTCAATCCACAGCACCTCTCTGTCCCCAGCAGACACACAGAAAAACACCAATCCAATCTGTTTTTGACGGTTTAATAGCTCTGCAATGCTTTCAGAAAAAAAAACAGTTCCCTAAATCCAGGCTGCTCCTTAATGGGCTGCTTTTTACTTATTTTTACAAAATGACAAAGTGTAACATAACAGACCCTCTGTAATATTTTTGGCTTTGCTGCTGTCTCGAGGGGATTTTTCTGTGGTGTTTATTGCTTAGGTACAGCCTGTGTTCCATTGAGTGTTTATTTATTTTATTCATCTCTATATCTTTTGCGCGGATTAGGCAACATTAATATATTACTGTTACTGGACGTTTGTTCAGGAGGCTTTTGTTTACTTAGTGAGTGTGACAGACTGCTGTCTGACTCCACGGTCCGAGATGAAACACTATGCCCCATGGAAAACACGAGCGACCTTAATACTGAGCTGAGATGAAACCAGTGTTTCTAACTTTGCTGAATAACATGCAAGTTTTATACTGCGTTTTCATGTATGGTGCACTCAGATATCCAGAGTTGGACCTGAATAAAATAAACACTACTAATTATGTTGCTTTTAAACTGAAAATTGGTTTGGGGTTTGGTTGCTCTTTAAATTCCTGGGACTGGCATACCTTGCTTTTACTATGAAGCCATTACAGGAAATATTCTGTATTTTTGCTGATGATAGCACTAACTGACATTGGTCACTAGTAAAGTGTCTTCAGAATCATATTCGGCACATTTTGTCAGCAAATCATATTAATTTGAAATGTGCTTGTCCCATGTATACAGCATGAGATCACACAATGGCTGCTCACAGCATGATGGAAATGACTGATATTCTGATTAATACAATGTGATGCAATGATTTCTCTCAGCTAACTGTTTGGCTGCACTGTATACGAGCACAGTAGTCCATCTTATGCCAGGTGCAGACTTCACGACATGTTTGTCCGTTCCGTGTACAGTCAGTACATCACATTAGGTGATTTTTTAGTTATAAAATCTTGACTTGGCCTGCAGACATGACAGATTACAGGTTCGTCCACAAACAATGATCACTGTTGTCTTTCATGTATTGGGCTAAAATTGGGCTGATTTTGTGTACCCTGAACCTGGCATCATTCCCCTGCATTTCTCATAGAGAAGTTGCAGTGCATAGAACACTGGGATCTGTAGTTTTACATATTTTATTTGGACTAATAACCAATGGTGTACCAGATCAATCAACACTGAAAATGATTAACATTAAAGGAGATGCTGATGGTGACCAAATCAGATAATGTAAAATTAGGTCCCATTCAAGGATACAAACGAAATGCTAATATCTAGTGTTTCAACAGCAGATGGAACCCCTGATATGGCTGCCACAAGATGCAGTGTGCCACTTGAAAGTCCAGTGTTAACACTCAATGCTCATTCTTCACCGCAGAGGACCACTTCCATTATGTTTTATCAACTAATACAAATGTGTGGAGTGATGAAAGAAGAAAAGATAAGGAACGGCTCTGTGCGACAGCTTTGTATCCTGTTCCTTTGTAATGAAAGGAGCCAGCTGAGGTGTCTGGGGTACCTGATCAGAGGCCTCCCCATAGAGATAACTCAGGCCATGTCTGTCAGGGAGTGACTACAATATTTTGGGATTCCCAGGAGGAGCCTGCAGACATGGCTGGGGTAAAGTATATTTAGGATACCATGCTTATTTTTGCTCCCGACTTATAAAATCACTGGATGGATGGAGGGATGTACATCATATAAGTGTATTTCTTCTTCTTTTTCCTATTTAAGTGAAATCTATATTATCCAGGTATATACTACATGCTATATTCTGCATGCTTTTAATGGACTGATTTGTGAGCTGTGTGTCTGAAAACCTTTTGGAGAGGTGAAGACATTCTGTACTGCCTGTATTAAGTGCCCACACTGATATAAAATATACATCATACACATGTACCCTACAGTCATTCATTTACCATAAGCCCTTCCAATTCATTTTCAGGGTTAACATGAGCCTGGAGCCTTTTTCAGCTTGAGCAAGGGAGAGAGCATAGAAATAAGAATATGGATTTGACATTGAATTATAAATACATGAATAAGTACACTTGAATGCTAACATAATTAACGTCATGGAGTGAACCTTTGTGAGTCACTCACCACAGCTTACTGTTTTTCTGCCTGCACTCAAAATAAAAGGTTATACATGTGATTGTGTGTGTGTGGCTTTTGATTTTTATTCATTCATTCATTCATTCATTCATTATTTTTGCATAGGCACTTGAATGTATAAAACGCATTATGGCTGGTCTATGCAATTTTCTAGAAAGGTAAAAGAAATGTCAGAATTCGAAAATACATGCTCCCCGTGCAGCTCTTGCACTTCAAAAGTAACCCAGTTTTTTCTTATTCATTGATTTATTTAATCTTGTGTCATTGTAAAGCTCTCTTTCCATTTATCAGGGCATAAATGAGACCAGAATTAGCTAGCTACCACACACTGAGGTCCCTCTGCCTTGCTCCTCAGAGGTTACACAACTGCTCTTGGGATGGACCTTCAGTCAGCGATTGTAGCAACTTGAATTAAGCGGTCACAGCAGGGTGGCAGCCAATGGCAATCTAACATGTATCATCAGTAACAGAGTTGGGAAGTTGAAGCTATCCAGTCCCCTGGAGCTGATTGAATTCAAGTTGCTACAGCTGCTGACCAAAGGTCCGTCCCTGCAGCAGCTCATTCTTATTCCAAACACATGATATAGCCTTGCTTTGTCAGTGCTTTGGCGTAGGCGCACAACACTAAAAGGCATCTTTCATATGTGCATGGAAGACTGCTGGATGGCATCAGGTTAGAACGTAGCTGGACAGAACTGGCTGCCGTGTTATTTTTATGCCATCCAATGGGCAGACAGCATCTGCCGCATCTGCCTGATACTTGCACAGGCAGCATGAGTCGAGAACACAGCCGGGCGGAACCTATCACGAGTGTGAAACACAGCAAGACAACAATAGGACATAATGTAAGGAGCACAAGGGCATATACAGCCTTTCATGTGGGAGTCCAGTGTTAGCTTCCCATGTGAATATGATGTTTCTTCCTTACCATGTGCCTCCTTAAAACCTAACCATCTGTGCTAGCATGTGTGTTTCTCGACATCCCGGCACTGGTTGCCATGTGCTGTTGTTGCCTAAACATAACCACATGCAGCATCATCCCACCATGTGCATTTGTTGACATCACATTAGCAGAATCCTGGAATGTAAAGCGCAGACGCAGAAGGATACCTTAAACATAATATATAGACTCAGAAGTCCACTAAAAAAATGACAATATGTGACAACTTGGGATGAGAGTATGCCAGCTCTTCTTCTGGTGAGGTGGTCTGCAGTTGCAGGAACTGAGGCAAAGAAAATACTGGGATTTGACACTCTAGCTAATGTTACATAAAGGTGAATTTGAATTAGTGGCAACAGTGAACTATTGGCACTGGTTAGCAGGTTCGCAGCATACTATCACTAAACTACAAGCAGCATTCCCTCTCTATCTGATATGCTTCTCTCATATTAACACCTGTTTTATTTCTTTTAATGTCAGGCTATCTTTTTTGATTCTGTTTTTGAGTTGCTTTGCAGTTGTTGCAGATGCTGGAATAAATCAGGCTTCCTGAAGGGACATGCGGGGGCATCTGTCATGATCCTGGATTGTATGTTTATAGTCAGATCTGTTGGACTTTGTTTTGGGTTTTTCTGTTTCAGTTGTTTTCCCATGTTCTTCTGTCATGTTTTATCCGTTTCCTGTTTTGTTTTGCAGATTCAATGCTCATGTGTCATATGTGGTTTTACTTACTGTCTTTATGTGTTTTCCCGCCTTAGGTGTGTCTTGTTCTTCTGATTAGCTATCTGTGTTTCTCTTTGTTCCTTCTCAGTTCATGGTCAGTGTTTCCTGGTGTGACAGTGTGTTGTTTGGCTTTCTTTTTGGCTCCTTGTGTTTCAAGCCAGCCAGCTCTGTTTTTACCCTTATCCGGCTCTTCAAGAAGATTGGTGAAAGTGTAGACGTAACAGCCGAGCCCTTTGACCTTCTTGCAGAAATGACATAGCGAGCAAAGAAATATGAACAAAAGTGGTCAGCTGGAGATGCATAATAGACACACTTGTGAAAGGCAATGTGTCCCGGCTGTCCACTTGTGTTTGGCTCACTAAAACGCAAATTAAAACCAAGTGCAAAACAACATTTGGGATGTCCTACACAGACAGACAAGCTAACATCAGCAGAAGTATAACTTTATTGGCAAGGGAATTAAGCAGACACTTGAGTGTTTTCCAGCTGCTTGTGTTTATGCTGATTATGTTGACAGGAAATAAACAGCGGCTGTCAAATGTTTTGACTCCTATAATGGAAGAAAATGACATCGGATCTCCGTATTAAAAATCTAGACATTATCCCTGATGTATACTCAGAGTTAAAAAAAAAAAAAAAAAGATTCGAAACAAAAACCAAACAACCATCATTGTGTATGGTAAAAATGCCTGCTGATCAGCATGCAGTGTGAGCATTCACACAGCCCTCCGGCATTGTTCCTAATCAGGCAGCAGACAATACAGATGCGTTTGAATTCCTAGTATAACAAGATAATGATAGATAACAGAATGAATCAGACTGTACCGACACCAATAGTGATGAGCACCCACCCTCTCTTTTTATTCTGTACTGTTTTCCGTCTCTTTGTGTCTCTCTTGCTATCTCGTTCTCCTCTTTCCTCCCCTCACTTCTCCGCTTTCTATCATATCTTTCACTCTTCCTCTATCGCTCTGTCAACACACAGACACTCTCTATTAGAACAAGGCATTGATAAGAGGCGAACTAATTCTCAGTGGAACTCCAACAACACTTTCAAATAATGTCATGCACCAGGCACCAAAACTTATTCATTATTGTTTCCTCTGTGTTTATCCTCCAAAATTAACAAAATGTTAATTTTGCAATGTGGACACAACGGAGTAGCTTTGCTTCATTGTCCTATTGCAGCCAGTTGAAGTGCAGCCCAAATTTTTCCAACAGGACCCTTTCAATCACTTTGGCCCTTAGTTCATTTTACAGCTGTTTATCAGAGGTTTTCCAATTTATGTGGGTGTTTCACAAAAGAGAGATGCACTTAAACCATTGACTTTACGGTTAAATATTTGCCTGTTAGCCTGCTGAATCAAAAAGCACCCACATTTATTTTTATGTTCCATGAAAGTAAGAGAAATAGTATTCTCATAAACAAAGCCTCATAGCTCATGGCTCTAAAATAGATGTCCTTGGACACAAATAACTGGCTGTTTAAAAACAAAAACGTGGAGTGAAACTGATTATGAGACTATGGTGAGATGTTCAGCATGTACAAGAGCCAACTTCAGTAGCTGAGCAAGAGTGAAAGGTTAAAAGCTCTTCAAAGGTAGTAAAAGACTCTTGAGAGGACAACATTGTCAAGTTCAGTGGAGGCAACTTCCACAAACTTCTAAGGCAAACTTGTTGACAAAAAGTTTGCATTAACTTTATAAGTTGCTTTGAGGCCTCTAAACTCTCTTAAATTTCCAAACCCACTATTCACTACCTGCACAGCAGCGAACAAAGGACAAATTAATTTAGCAACTAGCTGGTCAACAAAGTGGAGCATTTAGTTGCTAAAGAGACAGCTATTTCCCCTAGAAGCTGGTGGAGACCAAAACAGAACTAAAAGGAGAATGAAAGGTCAACAGAAAAAAAAAAAACATTATAAGTTAATGCTGGTCAAAAAAGTGGAGCATTTAGTTGCTAACGAGACAGCTATTTCCCCTAGAAGCTGGTGGAGACAAAAACAGAACTAAAAGGAGAATGAAAGGTCATATATACTATATACTACTATATATACTACCGGACAGCACGAACAAAAATTCATTTAGCAAACTAAAAGTGGAGCATTTAGTTGCTAAAGAGGTATTTCCCCAGAAGCTGGTGGAAAAAAAAACTAAAAGGAGAATGTATGTATATATAGTATATATATATATATATGTATATATATATATATATATATATATATATATATATATATTATACATGTTTGTTGCTCTGTGTCAGCTGGATGTGTAGAAAGCAACTGCTTGCTAATATGTACAATATATAAACTTGGTGATTGAGTGAGTGTGAGTTGAACTTCTTGTTGTGTTGTCCTCTATTGTCCAAAACTGCTAGCTCAATACTAGTCGTGTAAAACATCATGCTGAGTCAACACCATGGACTTTAGCCACCATGACATCTCCCATTAGTTTGTTGACTCTTGTTCTGAAGCCTCCTTGGATTTTAGAGTCAGAAGTGAGGCCTTTATCAGCCAAACTAGAGGCTGGTCCAGGGCAAGCCTGAGCCAGCCCTAACTACAAGCAAAGAGGAGGTCCTAAGTCGTCTCTTAAATATGGAGATGGTGTCTGGCTCTTGGACAGAAACTGAAAGATGGTTACACAGAAGAGAAGCCTTCGTGCTGAAGGCTCTGGCTCCCATTCTAGTTTTTGAGACTCTAGGAACCAGTGGTAACCCTGTATTTTTTGGAGCTCATTGTGCTGGAGGAATAGCACTTGTATGAAACACCTGTATGAAACACCCTGACTGCTCTATCTTCTCTAATTCTTCTGTCTCTGCAGCAAATCTGGTCTGTGCTACAAACATTACTTGACGTACTGCTACCAATAGGGTCATGAGAGCTCTAAGAACCCAAACTACAACTAAAAAGGTGCATCTCAGTCCTCTCCCGAGCAAAGTCTGGCACAGCTTGCAGTGACAAAGAATGTATCCACAGAACCACATGAGAACAATCCACCGAAAACACACTTGAAACGTATCACTTAATTACAAAACTTTACCCCCTGAAACCTCTGCTGATCACTGGAACTCTTTCCAGTGTCGCAAAAAGTTAGTTACTTCCATCGGTACCTATAATGGATTGATTCCAGTTTCCAATTTGAACCGATCGTATCCAATTATTTCTTCCTGAACCACCTCACGGGGATAATAAAGCTTTTCAGTGCAGTTAAGTACAAGATGATGGGAATGTCAGAATACAATTGAGTTTTGAGTCACCTGTTATAAACTCATAACAAATTGTAGTGAAAAAAAAATCATCAATGTACTACAGGTGAGGACAGAACATATGATGAGACTGATTAAAACAAGACTGTGTGCAAGCAATCTGTCACAATACACAGCTGTACAAGCCCAAGGCCGAAACGTACTGTTAATAAACACTGCGTAAAAAACAGTGAGTCAGCTAATTATATGACTGTGTTGTAATGATGAGTCCATTGAAAAGCCTAAGTGTGAAACCAGTGTTTGAAACAAAAGGTTAAACACAAAAGAAACAGATGAGTTTAAGAGATAGCATGCTTATATTTCGAGTTGTTATATCAAGGTTAGACCGCCTTGCTAATAGGGAGCATGTTGCAAACGTTTGTTTTTTAACAATATTTCTCTGTTGTGTTGTATTGTGCTAGTTCATACTTGCGTAATATTCTGCAATACATTTATCTGAAGTGGTTGAATGTTCCAGATATCGCATGGTGCATGTGTGTGTGTGTCTGTGTGTGTGTGTGTGTTTGTGGATGTGTGGGAGATGGAAAAATAGATGACACAGATTGTTGCACAGTTGAAGAGAATGACATGCATAAGCCTCCCACATATCTTTCCCTCCCTCTGTGAGCGTCTGTATATATGAGTTTGTATTGCAGGAAAGTAGAAGTGGCCTCGAGAACAAGACAGAAATTGAGTTTGTTCAGTTCTTGACATACTGTATAGAGCCATATGTTGTTCTTCTCACAGGCATATGTCAGATTCCCACAGTTTGAAACAGCTGAAACATTTTAAATTCAAAACTGAGGGCTAGATTCACTTTGTGCCACATTGTGTGCTGCACTGCTTTTCAACAAGTCCAAAGCTTTATCTTATGGCTGTAAATATAGCATTGCATTACATTTTCCATTATGTGATTCCTAATCAAGACTGTTTGATAAGAATTGCTTTACCTTGTCAATATGGACTTGTGCAAAATAATTGAATTGAAAATGAATTAAATTAAATTAAATTGAATTAAAAACATGCAATTTGTTGAAATTAACTATGGAAGTTCTGTGATTAATGGCAATTTCAAAAATTAATCTTGTGATAGCTCTAATTAAAAGGTAATGCAACTAACAACTCAGAGTCCCATCATTTAGGAGAGGTTTGATGGTACTCCAGTAGAACAAGACATGCTTTTTGTGGTGGTAAACTACATGTTGAACTCTTGAGCCCCTCTGTGTTTATTGCACTGGCTAGCTAATAACTGTTTGCACCGATAGCTGCTAGTTGTCAGCTCAGTCATCTCCATGTTGAGAGCCATTTGTGGACAATCCCAGCCCAGAGCTAGAATCATATGCTGTTGATATCAAATAAAGCTCCTTTGACTTTCACAATCCTGGAAATCTTAAATAATTCTTAAAACTTTGCAACTGTATTGCAAACCTGTGTATTAGTATCTCATTTGGAAACAGTGTTACTGAAAAGGCACCACCACGTCATAACAGAGATGGACAGTTCTGACAGGTAGACACATTGCACTATGGCTCTAGGGATTCCAAGCAAACCTGACTTACGTCAAAATGTTTCTCTGATCCTGTGCCATTTAATTGTGTTTTTTGAATGTCATGCTTTGCTATAATTTTCAAACCTTGATGTTGCAATATGTAAAGAAAAGTATACAATCTAAAACATATAGGGGCAGCAGTAAAAAATTATATATCAATTATGATATGCAGAAGATGAGTATATGTGTCTTATTCTGACATTTATGGACTGCCTACACCTAACACATATTGTGTGACTAACCATCTGGCTGGATGACTCACTGGCAAGGTGATTCAATATTTACATGGATGCCACTTTTTCTCCCGCACTAACTCAGATTGCATTCAGTTCATATACATCTTGAAAAAAAGCCCCTTTCCAGCAGTTCCCTCCGCTACCAAAACAAATGTCAGATATATCAGGCTTCCCTTCTCCTGCGCACGAAGCTAACAGGAGAATAACACTACTTGTTTTCCTAACAAATGTCAGACACATCAAGAATCCCACTCTCCAAAATGGAGTCACACAGCTTTTTGTGAATACCAATAGGGTATTATATAAATCCCATACAGCTTCTACGAGATTGACACGTCTCAGGGACAATGCTTGTTGGCAGTGGACGACAGGAGTGTGTGTCAGGGGCCGTTCTCCCTGGCCAATGCTGGCAGGTATGTGTGGGAGTGTTTGTTTGTGTGCAGCAGGACCCAGGGTTATGCACAATGTTAGTTAGTGTGTAAAAGAATGTTTTTCTGTTTGTCCGTGTGGGCCTAGAGTTATCTGTGTACTGCAAGTGTCACATTATGTCACTGTTGGTGTGTGGTTTGTGAATTTGTGTAGGTGCTTTATTGCTTGTATGTGTCATAGGTGTCATTTGGCAGTGCGCATCGAGTTATTGTGGGTGATTAGTGGCACTGTGTTCATTTCCTATGCTCTTTGTTGTTTTGTTGTTCTTGAAATATGTCACCCACTGCTTAAAAAAAGGCCACGATCCACACAAGTGACTTGATTTGCAATTGATGCATGTCCCAATCATTACTCTATTGCAGCAGAGGTGGAACAACTGTTTTGCAAGTCCCAAGTCTCAAGTTTTGGCCATGGAGTCACAACTTGAGTCAAGACCAAAAAGTCCAATGTCATGACCAACAACTCCTGAGTCAAGGCAAACAAACTCACAAATCAAGGTCCCAATCAAGAAAGTACCAATAAAGTCCGAAGTAAAGTCCTAAGTTTCCAACAAAGTCTAACAAGTCCAAAGCCACGTTGTAAGTCAAGACCAATATGTTCCAAGTCAAGTTCAAAGTAAAGACTGACAAATACCAAGTCATGGTCCCAGTCAAGAACAGCAAGTACTAAATTAAAGCCAAAGTAATGACCAACATGTCCCAAGTCAAGGCCAATAGCTCCAAAGTGAAGTCCTAAGTCAACATATTCTCAGAGAATGTATGAGATCCTAGAAAAATGCATGCACAACAGCTTAATACAAATTAGTGCCCCACTGATGATGTTGTATCCTTAGTGTACAGTAACATTATTAATGTACAGGTATGAAGGTTAGTTTTAGGCATTTCAAGCTTCTATGAAAAGTTTTGCCACTAAAAGTTACTATGGTTAGGTTTTCAGTGTCTGTTGTAACAATTACTATAAAAATCTTATCTTTAGGAAAAGAAACATTGTTGGGTGTCTTTAGGTGTAGGCAAGTACAGTCACTTTGGTTAGGTTGGGAAAAGAAACATATCTTAAAATGGCTCAAAAGTCATCAAAAAAACCTCATAAACATGCCTCTCCAAGGGAAAAGACTACCACAACCTGCGTCCTTACAAGGGCACTCCGGACAGCTTCCTTGTTTTCTCTCATCAGCACAATGTTCACATGATAGCAGCCTTTCAAAATATGTGGGATATGTACAACTTTGGGCACTTTTTTTATCATAGGGGAAATATAATTACAGTTTGTGAGAACAGCATGCGTAAGTTACCAGTCAAGTCATAAGTTCCCAGTAAAGTTCAACAAGTCCAAAGTTGAGCTGCAACTGAAGACCAAAATGTTCCAAGTCCAAAGGAAAGAGCAACAATTATGACGTTAATCTCTTGTTAAGGTCAACAAGTTCCACACAAGTCATTATGTTGTCTTTGTGGGAGAATTAATATAATATCAAAGTTTTAAAGAGAGTAATAGTCAGTATAATTCCTTCACAAAAAAGGTAAATTAATTTTTCCCTCCTGCTTGTTCAATGTGATTGGCTTGTGTTGGATTGATTTAAAGTATATTTGTTGTTACTTTACACACTTAAAAAAGAAGATATTTTTAATCTTCATGCTTTGTAAAGATATTAAGTCAAGTCAAAAGGCTAAGGTTCAGGTGAAATTGGGGGTGTTAAAGTCAAATTAGAGCTGCAAGTCTTTTTGAGTTTGCCAAACAACTCTTCTTGCCAACTTGAGTTTACTGCCAGAAACACCTTTAATGATACCATTGGAGAGGAAGGACCAAACTCCTGCCAAGCATACATGTCTTTAAAAAAATGACTCCCAGTCAATAAGTCAGTGTCATGACATAAATGCTTTCCATTTGTGCAGTACTGTGTTACCTGTGTGTATTTTTTCTTGAATGTGCACATACTTTATGTAAATCAAGTGCTAGGTGGAATATATTTTTTGCCTGAGTCATAAAATGCACCAAGTTTTCAAGCCTCAGAGCAAGTAAAGCTGTCTCAAAGGTTTCCATCGGGACATCTTCATCAAGGTAACAATATTTGAATGCCTTCAGGTCATATGTTTTTGCATGAGGAAAACGCAAAAGCAGGTCCAGTTGCAAGGACAAGTGTCCTCAGATGCATTTGCATGATTTTCAATCTATTCTTGCTGTCAGATGATCAAGTCAATAAAGTGTTTCCAGCATACAAAATACAATATCTGGAGCTGTGGTTATTAAAAAGTGACACCAATAGCCACACATACTACACATTTCTTCTCAATAGGAGACGAGATAAATTTTAGACTTTTTTTTTTCCAAGATAAACAATCTTCAAATCAAAGTCAATAAGTACCAAGTGGGTATATCTGAGATGCATTCTGTAAACTTGTATCCAATATCCGCCATCTCACTAGATTCCCATTCAAGAAATCCCTCTTTGGGGAATGTTATTTTATCTTTCTCCAATATACATATATATAACTTATTACAACAAAATAAGCAGAGAGAGCATTCCTACACATAAAAAAAGTAAAAGATGCAAATCTTGGCTTGAACTAGTTTTTCCCCACATAATTAAAGATTTACTTCATTGCAGTCAAGATCATTGCATTGTTGATAATGTCAGGGAAAAGGTTGCTTTTCTCTGTTTGACTTAGTCAGAAACATGACGAAGAACATCTCACTGCTCACAGTAGGGGAGCCCCTGTGAGGGCCGATGACTGAGATGATCTAATGATGACGGTTTCAGCCTTGACCACACTGATCAACTCACAACAAGCACTTATCTCAATGAAGTAATGCAAACATATTTTATTAAAAGTAGTCCGAGAAAGAAAAAAAAATACAGAATCGTATAAAAAGTTCTCTCTTTGATTAAATATTCAAGGGAAATAATTGGCTCAAAATTCATTCAAATTGCTCGTTTTACACAAACTTTGTCCAATTATTACATCCTCTTTTTGGGTTAATTGCACACAGTATTAGATGTTTTGTACTGTTATTGCAAGACATTGTATGTAATATAAGATTTCCATCAAGGGGTCATCAGTTTACTCAATGACAGAAAGGGTTCCTTTGAGGAAAGAGGTTGGGTACTACTGCACTAAGACTTTGCTGTGCATGGTTATCACACAGTATTATTTCCTTAATGAACAGATAAAGCTTTCACAGAAAACAAATCTGTAATAGCATTGAGCTATCTATTTCAACAAACACGCAAATGATCTATTATTATAATTATTCATGGCCTCTTGGGCTTCATGTAAACTTCTAGACTGAGTCACTTTCTCAAAGCAATATGCAGCCTCAGTGTGTGGCCCTCGGAGCACAGAGAGCTGGACTGAACAGGTAAGAGTAATGGTGAGCCGGCGACCTGTGAGCAGAGCGTATCAGTCATGCAGAGCGGTGTTGTTCCTCCATCAGAGAGATCTTTCGCTTCATTGCCCTTAAGTGCTCTGATCCCACAGGGAGCAGCAGCAGGGCAGCGGCCGGTCGTTGGACCAATGCTCTCCAGTGAATTTCATTAGTATCTTCTACAGATCCTCCCACCGTCTCTGCACCAACACACCCCGCTCCTCTCTGCAATAACAGTTCCTCTTTGATACGCTTCAGCTCCACCTGAAGGTCAACCTTTTATTTTAGCTTGTAGCCTTTTCAGGTAACGAGAACATAATGGATTGTTGGGATAATATTAGCAATTGCATGTAGCAAGTCTTTTTCTTTTTTCTTTTTTTTTATGCCTCCATGATGGCAATAGACGCGGCCGGAGCCATTATGTTTATGGGTTGTCTGATGAATCCACTGTACCATCACATTCTCATTCCAACACATCAAATATAGCTTGATCAGTGCCATTCACTTCTCTACATAAAGCGCTAGGTATCCTGCTTTTGGTGTTGACGTTCTGTGATGGTGTATCGGTTTACATCTGTTGAATGAGTCTTTTCAAAATACACTTCAGTTTTCACAGGCTTTGTACAGTTTCTGCTACTCAAAGTAACACACCTCATATTTTCTTGTGCAACACAAGAATCTGGTTGGGTTTAGAGAAAAACATCATTGGTTAACTCAACATTCATACAGGAAGCAAACACTTGGCTCCAGGGTGAAAGTCCAGGGTTTGTTTAACCTATAAACCACCCCAGTTGCCCACCGTATGCAGGCTTCCCATCTTGTTTTTTAACAAATTGTTACCCGCAGCAATTCAAGATGATGTTGTCCAGCAGCATATCATACTGTGGTGACAGGTTACATAAACTGATGCCACCTGCCAGCGTGTCATACAGCCGTGACCTGTGCCGTCTAGCTGACTGATAGTGTATCATAATGTTGTTTGGCCATGTTATACACTGCTGAAATCACTGATCAAGTGGTAGTATTTGACAATTCTGTGACAACGGGCTGACTGTACTGCACCTGCTTAGCAGCAAACAGCAGACAGACAGAGTTAGCATTCAGCAGCTAAAAAGAAGATATATCTCTTAGGAGTTTGTGAGATGACTCCAAATGAATACTGATGTTGCTCAATGTGTAAATACGCAACTGCTTGAACTTCAACTTAACCTTATTCGGTGTTAACATGTCAACAGTTTTTTCAGCTGACCCCAAGTGGCCCAAAAAAATCAATGTTTAATTAATCAGGATACTCAACAACAATCTGAATATATTCATCTTAACTGACTTCTGTTTCTGCTGGTGTTACAAAGTTATACAAACAGTAATGATGCTGGGAATGATAGATTTCCCCTGAAAGCAATAGGTCAGTCTGAAAACCAGCATACTCTACTGGTGCTGTTTAGATTTAGTTAAAACAAGCACTGCTTTATGTTCAAGGAAGTTAAACTTTTTTGGCATAAACACTTTTTTGTTGTTGTTGTCTTCCACTGCTTGCCAAAATAAACTCAAGCTGCAAAAGTACAGGTTTTCTCAGCTTCATATGCATGCACCATTACTCATACATTATAAAGGCATTCTACCTGGGACATAGATTTCTTTTTCATTACTGGGTGTGTATTTTTTTCTTACAGCTTCTCTGCATGAGCCTATCAAATTACAGTGGCGAGTGACAGGAAAGACTGTGGAAAGTCAATTACATCTGACAAGCCATCCAGCTAACGGCGCAACACTGCAGGCTGCCACACTCAAATGTGTTTCCAGTTCATTTCAGGTTACTTCTCATATGCATGAATTAAACTCGTGTTATGGCACCCTAAAATTTTTGAATGATATCGTGAAAAAAAAAGTATTAGTGTGTGAGTCATAGGGAGACATAGAAAAAAGAGTGAGTAAAGTCAAAATAATAAAAGGGGAGTAAAATAGTTGTGTTCAAATAATTTCTGCACTTGATTTAGTTTTTTAAAATATTCATTAGAACAACCTACACTATTAATACTTATAGTAAAGTATAGTAAATTTATATGTAGACAGATGTAAAGGGAGGTTGCGTTTGTAGACCTATGTGAGACATGTTATGACTTCTTGAGCAAATGCTTCCATGTGACATAATGTCCTGAAACAACAAAACAAGGACATGATACCCCGCCAGTCACATTATGGCGAGTCAGACAGGGCGAACGTGTGTCTGGTTTAATACATTTCCAAATCAAAAACATCTTGGAGCAAGCGTAATTGCGGAGGAGAAAAAAAAAAACAAAACATGGCTACGGCAAAGATCAGCATGTTACAGCAGTGTTGTCCTAGCTTTCCCTTTGGGCTTATTTTTGAATAAACTCAGCAAAGCAGAAAACTGTAAAGTACTAAATCCCTAAAACGTGCTGCTGTCTCTCAGCTCTTTTGATTTAGGCTCCGGCTGAGAAAGTGAGTGCTGTCTGAGGAGGGGAACCTTGACGTAAAGTCCTGAGGCAAACTGTATCCTTGCCCGAAACCAGCAATCCCTAGCAGACTCTCCTGGGCCTCTCCGCACTGTTCTATTCTGGTCTGCAGCATGCATTTCAAAAAGGGGTGACCTGCAGGTCCACCTCAAATAAATTTATATATTTATGACATAATCATTTTGAAAATGTTTTAAAGATGTATCATGAAGATATTTATGTCTGAGGGTGAGAATCTGCTGTCTGGAGTCACTGAAAATACAAAGTGATGTTATGGGCAGTAGACTGGGGCTCGGCAACCTTTCTGTGGGGCCATTTTTAAATTTTCCTGTTAATCAGTATACCGTATTAATAGGATTTCAATCCCTCGCTGTTCAAAATGCACCTTAAAAACTTTGGCTGTGTTCTCACCTTTTGTTGTTGGAGATATTGGTCTAAAACAGCAGAGCTCCTCTCCCACATTAAAATCACAATACATGGTACGTTATTCATATCCACTCTCTTATCAAGTGCAATGCTTTTTTTTCGTTTCAGCAGCAGTTTGTGTAGTTTAAATTGTGGAGTGGATAATAGATCTATCAATCTAATCATAGGTAATATGATCAGATTTACAGATATGAGGAGCACCCACTGCAGAGGGAGGGAAAGCAAATTTTCAGATGCAGCTCAATTAACGGTTAGTTTTCACTTTCACTGCACCTGCAGCACATTCTCATCCCAAGTCAACACATATTGCAACTTTGCAGTGGACTCTCTAGTTACATATTACACTCTAGGTATCGTATGCTCTCTCCATTATGGGATGCAGCTACCATGACATCAACATAAGCACATGGTAGCATTACACTCCACATGGCTATGTTTAGACAATCCAGGCACATAGCTGTTAACACTGGGATGTCAACGAAAGCACATGCTGACACATAAAGTTAGTATTAGGTGAAGGAGGCACTTGGTTAGGTGTAGAAAAAAACATCACATTCTGACAGAGAGCAAACACTGGACTCCCGCACGACCTGTTTGACCAGTTCACTGCCCCTCCCACACAGCCATTAGGTACCCTTGTGCTCCTTATATTATATTGTTACCATCAGCATTTCAACCTGACAATGTCCTGCCGCATTTCATGCGGACGCAGCAGGTGCCGTCCAGCCATTTGCCAGCATATAATAACACTGCGACTGGTGCTCTCAGCCTGCGTTCTCTGTCACAAATTTGTGAGAATCCCTGAACTTCAAGATTTCAAAAAACTATCCTGCATACTTATTGCTTGTATGTCATAAGTAACACTATGGCTTGCCTATGGTGGTACATTTGCCCATGGTTGCCGCCCCCTAGTTTAAATTTTCATTGTAAATGGCAGCATTCAGGGGCCTCTTTTAAACCTTGAAGAACAGGGCCAAAATGGTGGACTTTTGGCTATGTATTTGTTAATAATGGTTATTTTAGACTCAACATGAATGTGGTTAATGGTTAAAAGGTTCAGCATGAAATACTTCCTCTACTAGCACTTTAGATTTTACACTTTTGTATTGAACATAGCAGTGGCAGATTGTTATTAATAGTGGTTTACTAAAGTGAAAACAAGCACAACATATTCATTATTAGAATAAGAAAGCAGGAAAGCGTGAGATTTGTATGCATCATCTTGTTATATGACTCCTCCACTGACTCCTGCAGTCTCCTGTCCTCCAGCCTTATTTCACACCGGCTGGACAGACAGATGCGGTTTGCATCCTCTTCACTCAGAGCTCCATAGCTGATGCTCCAGACTACATCATGTATACTGCGTGTTCGTGTGCATGTCATGATGAAATATTGGTTTCCACAGTTAATCCGTCATAGCTGTCAGTATCCTGATTAGTGGGCATGTTTGCACCAAGTTATGTGTGATGATGTTGTGAAGGCTCCTCAGCGCTCTCAGACCCCCGCAGCCTCAGGATGTTCTCTGCAGCTGTGGAGCATCATTTTTCATGACAAATATGTATCTTCAATCATTTTTATGTTTGTTTGTCCCTAACGTTTTGGAATTAATTTATAACACCGTGTTTATGGTTGTTGGTGTGAGATTGAGTAAGCAGACATGTTCTGTGTTTGAGCGTGATGTGTCAATTTACTGTGACTAATAAACTGTGACTCTGTGAGCAAAATAGGCAGTTCAGGAAGTAGGGGGCTGGGATCTCAGGGATATCACATAAATATGGGATATATTAACTCTGCTGTGGGTGTTAGCAGGTGGTCATCATCAGCACCGTAGGATGAAGTTAAATATGTGAAAATATAAAGGGGTGTTATAACTCGTCAGTCACTGTCTCCCATATTAAATTTATTATCATATATCAATAGCATCTAATACAAATCTGATCTGTAAACAGTAACTCTATCACTGCTGTTTTGATGTCTATTGTTCTGGGTTTTTTTTTTTTCAGCTTTAGAGATGGATTCATTTCTGTTAGAGTGATACCTTGGTGATTTTCATCCAGCTTTGTATCATAACAAAGTGGGCAGTGAGTGTAAATGAAGAACACGTTTTCATTTGGAAGTTGTCAAATATATCTGTTTTGACGGTGGTATCAGCGTACTATCCCAGCACCATAAAAAGTGAGCACATTAACTAAGTAAATATGATTTCCTATAGGGGTTCACTAAAGTTGATTCTGCATGTGCATATAAAAGTCAGTTTTCTCCCAGCAGAAGTCAGGGTACTTGTCATATTCCAATTCCATATTCAAACAATCAAACCCAGGCAAGTGAAACTAGACAAAACCACACAGTGAGAGCACAGATGTGTGAGAGTGAGACAGAGGGAAACATCAACAGAAAGTGGTGTGTGCTTAGACTTCTCAACCATCAGGTTGTGTTTTCAATTACAGTTATTGTGCATCAAAAAGTTTGGATCTTCAAAGTGCCAAGCCTTACAATTGTACACATATACAGTACACACTCTGTACCACAGACAGAAAGCTCTCCCTGCCTGTCTAATTGTCATTCTAATTGTCTCTAATAGCTATTATCGTCACTGTTCCGATCTGATAGTCATCTCTGTTACAGCTTGAAAGACCTAATTACAGTTGGCATTTACTTCTAGAGGTGACTTGCATGTCAAAGCCAAAATACTGCTTTGGTATGTGACAGGGGTAAAAAAATTGGGATGTGAATCCCATCTGGAATGTTAAACTGAGAGAACTCAACATTTAATGGTTTAACAGCAGAAAAATATGTTCTAAGGGAAAAACCTTTACTTTCAGCCAATTGAGCTTGCCATAATCTATTATTATACAAAACAGTCTGTAATCTTTTAGTGTTTCTTTTAACACATCTGGACCCAACAGGAGTAATACTTTTTTTCCTCTGCTCAGAGCTGTCATCAAGTCTACCACAATTAGTTTGTGTTAATGCAAACATCACACTTCCTCTTGCAGCTTTACAAATAAAGCTTCCCACCAGCCATCTGTTGTAGGATGGCTACTGTGAAGCAGTAACAGCTGACTGTAGCCTTACTCACCAACTTTAGCAACTCCTTACTTCTTGATCTACATAAAGATGAGGATATTTGTAGCAATGCTAGCGGCATGGCTCTGGGGATGGCAAGACTGTCCATTGGTACACCAATTTGGACCAGACAGAAATGTCTCAAAAATATGAGAGAGATTGCCATGACATTTTATAGAGACATCAGGATGAATGCTAATGACTGTAGTAATCCTTGAATTTTCATTCAGCACCACCAGCAGTTTGGCATTTTTGTTTATCATTTAAATATCTCTGTTGGATGAATTGCTGTGAAATTTGGCGAAATTCATGGTCCTTAGATGATAAATTCATTTGAGGAACCCCTGACCTAAGCACCAACATCAGCTCAAAATACAGCTCAAAATATAACTCTCCAACAGTGCTCCAACAATTTGGTTAATGACCAAATACCTGCAAAACTAATGACACTCATCAGCTTTGGCTGTGCTTTTTTTAAAAAGTACTAATTAGCAAATGCTAGCCTCAGCTGTACTGCCGCTGCAGGGACAACTTGCATACATGCCATAACAGCGCTGCTGCCTCCATGAAACCCGCCACATTGTAGCCCCACCACGCCTGACGCTGCTGATAGTTAGTCGAATTTTTTTTGATGGCACCCCTTTATCCTGCACAAAGGGCCATTTTTCCAGAAATACTTCATGTGTTTGTTTAATGTGTATCTTTAAATTTCTGTTGTTACAAACATCCAGCAAAACAGACCAAAAAAAAGAAATTAAAGGAAAAAACGTCAATATTGCCGTTAATATTTTTCATCCATGTCTTCACAAAGAAAAAAAAACTCTCAATTTAAACTTAAATTTCTTTTTTTTTATTCAGCCTGTGTATCATTGATAAATTCTACCAAAATATGCCATATGTCCTCTATCATATCCACATGCACCATATTCATCTTATCAGAGACAGAAAACACCAACCAACTCGATCTGATTCATAACGGGGCCATTATCTGCCTCATATAATAATCTAATCTTACAAGTAACACTCACAGGCTCAAAAACGTTACAATAGACTTGAAGCTCTTTGGAGTGCAAAAGCTTATACCTGAGGCTATTATACAAGTATATATTTTTTGCCATGTGTGTGTACATTCTTCATGTTCTTTCAGCCATGCTCATAAAGCTGACTGTGCTTCCACTTGGCTTACAACGATACTGTATAATTTCCTGGTTAATATATTCCTACAAAATGAGCTGTGATGAGACTGAAAACTGATGTTTACTCTAGCAGGGACTACAACAATGCATTATTGCCTGGCTGCTCCGATGCTCACTTGGAAATTCAAAACTCAAAAGCCCATGTACTTATGCAAACCAGAAATTTCCTGTTATTCCTTGAATCTGAATAAAAATAGCTGGTTGCACAGACTTCTCCTGCAGCTTTGGATGAACTTTTCTGCTATTGTCAAAGGACCAGACCTTGCCTGTGCTATGACTATCCATCCACCTATTTAGAGAAAGATACAACTTGCATTAACCCTTAGCAGTCTTCCATTTACACCTACGGATTGTCCAGGGATTGTTCGGAACTTTTATACCGCCAAGAATATCAACACACACAAACATTCACAGTCTCACACCCCGTTAACATATTACGGTTAATTAGAGTAGGTGTTCTCCCGAGAAATGTAAAGGTGTTAAGTCTTATTCATGCAGCATCACTTCTCTATTAGCAATAATACATTTCACACAGATGGAAACCTCGGAAACTTTAAAATGTGTTAACTTTTAATCTTTTGATGCTATAAAATATCATAACTATATGTCCCCTTTATAAAGAATTTAAGAATATAAAGAATTAATCTCATATAAGCAGATAAATTTAAGACTCGTTCAGGTTCACTTCATGAGTTGGTCTGTTTTTTTTGTTTTATTTTGTGTTTTTTACTATGTAGGGTCATTATTGAGATTATAGTGTTTTCTTAGTTTTTGGGATTCAGTTTACTGTGTTTGCCTTCCTGTGCTGCCTTCCCCTCATTTACAGCTACACAGCTGTCCTGCATCAGTTTCATTAGTCTTTTGCCTGCTCCTCACTGTCTCTCAGCCAATCAGCTCCCTGCTTGTTCTTCTTCCTTATCACCTTATTCTCCTCACCTGAGCTTCTCCGCCCTTTTTCTCCACATGCACTCCATCCCCTCGTCAGAGTAGTCCGTATTTAAGTCCTGGTTTTCACTTCAGTCTTTGTTGAATTCTTGATTTGATCATGTGATGTTCAGTTGCTGTTTTCTTCAAATAAAAGGTGATCTTTTGTGTTCCTGTTGCTGCCCTCCCCTGCATTTGGGTCAACATGCTCAGCTTCTTATGACAACAACAACTCCTACATTGTCATATATCTTTGTCTTGTTGATAACTCCTCTGAAATACTGCTACTGCAGCTTTCAGGTCACCTGAAAATAACATCTGTGGGAAAGATGTGACGATCTCTACTGATCAGCTCTAGGGCAAAAAAGGCAAGGCAGCTGTCTTTACACTATATAGCACATTTTAAACACAGCAGCAGTTCAAAGTGCTTTGCAATGGAGAGAAAAGCGTTAGTATGAATTTCAAAAACAGCAAACAATAAGACCAGAATGAAATAAATTAAGTTAGAAGAAAATTAGTTTTAAAAGATGTGATGAAATGAAATCAAATAAAAAAGAAATAGACCAGAAATACAGTTACAGTGCAGCAATAAGTAGTAAATTGCTCCAAATGCAATAAAGTAAATGAGAGTGCAGTTGGAAAACCAACCTGTTAAAGGTGCAGATGTACAGATTATTTAACCCTTTGAAACCTGGAGCAACATCACTTTCCTTGTGCTGCTTTCAGGTTACCTTTCAAAAGTAATTAAACCTTTGAACCTTAAGCAGATTGGTATGATTGCTTTAAAGAAAAAAAAAAAAGACAGGTAATGAGCAACTTGGTATAATGTTTTGCAAATTGCAAGGGGAAAATGAAATAAGCATGTAGAAAAATATATTTATAATTACCAGAATTTTATATTGAAAATGATACAGTATTGCTGTATTTTTAAGCACTTTTTCCACATCATCTCTCTGTTTTAATTTTTTTTCTTTAATTCTTCTAACTTTCAGTTAATTTTCTTATTGTCATCTCACCATGTTTTCAAAAGAAATCTAACCAATTTGCTCAGGTTTTAAAGAGTTTAGTTTTGAAAATGGCTAGGTTTGAGGTGCATTTAAGATCATCATGAAGTTGGTTCCATATGTGTACAGCATATTAACCCAAAAGCAGCTCCCCCCTGTTTGGTTCTGACTTCAAATATACATATCAACTACTTCCTAAAGACAAAAATGCCCTCTACTGGATTTCCAATCTTAAATGTGATCAGAGATGTGTTTTGGCTCGCTCAAGCTTATTGAGTGACTAAAGCAGAACTTTTAACGCTTTTCGATGGTAGAGAGAAATGTGCTCAGCTCTCTTGGTACTCTTGGTAAGAACTTTGGCAGCAGTGTTTTGAATGAGCTGAAGTTGTGTCATAGCAAAACAAATAAAATAAAAAACCTTTATACTAAACTTGAAATTGGTTCAATTTAACACATTGGGCTAAATGAATTGAAATGAATTGACTTTGTGTGATTTTCCAGCTTCGTAATATCAGCTGTGTCTCTTCTATTGTCTTTTCCAGCAGGCTCCAGTTTGATTTAAAATGATCTGGCCCCAAAACTGTGCTTCTTTGGCTTTTCCCACTGATTTTCAGCTCATTTAATGAGATTGTCTCTGCCCCCAGAATAACTTTGCCTCCCAGAAATGTTTGCACAACTTAAACTCCGATCTGCATTTACACCAGTGAGCTCAGCATCGCGGACAGACTACGACATGGGTTTCAATGGGGCATGAGCTGCAGCCACCCAACTAGAAGAGCTGTGTTCAGTCCACTAAACTATTTCAACACATCAGACATGAGCAGACATTCAAATGCTTCCACAGAGAAGAAAATACGGGTCCTGATCAGTAGTTCTCAGTGAAATCGTGTGAGCAGAATTGCTCTGTAGTGGATGTGAGCAGTGAACTGGTAGCTTAAAGAGCCAAGAGGCCTGGCTTACAGGCTTCTCAGCCATCTTTTCATAGCTGAGCCAGCGCTGCTCGGAGGAGCCTGAGAGGTGAAAGCCCCTTTTTGGCAGCTGCTGCAGTAATGTGACATAAGGAGCTGGAGTGAGGAATTATTGAAGCACAAACATCAAAGGAGGTTTTCTTGAGTTCTGTCAGCCCAGGACAGCAAGGAGAGACAGAGAATTACCCAGGAACCAAGGCACAGGAAAAAGTGTCTCTCTCTCTCTCACTCTGGGTGCATTTCACGTCATTATTCATGTCATGATTGTGTGTACAGCTGAACTATGTGTATACAACATGAATTAAAAGGGTGTGAACATGTGCTCTGCTGAGAAAGACGATAAGCGTTCCAAAATGGGTCCCATAAGAGACACGTTTTCAAAAATATAACCATGGAAGTCTGTTCCATGTCTTATAGTGCTCACTTCTAGATCTAATTATGTGTCAGTAACAGCCTCAAGGAGAGATAAGTTGTATTTAAGAGGGAGCTGTGTGAAGTCCAAGCTCATTCTCGTTCAAACTTGTCATATATTGCAGCTTGGTCAGTGATTTCGGCATCAGACAACAATGCAAGAAAACAACCTGTCCAGCAATATGATGTCCTGCCGATTGAGCCAAACAGCAACTGTCACAGTGGTATGATACGTAGCCAGATGGCATCAGTTTGAAAGGAGCCGGAAAGTCCCTATAGAGTGGGCAGGAGGGGTGGTGTATGGATCAAACAAACCCAGGACTTTCATCGAGGAGCCCTCTGTTTTCTTCCGGTATGAATGCTGAGGCAAACCACATGCTGTTGTTGCACAAGGAAATAAACATTTTCTTTACCAATGTTGAGAGTTTATTTTGAAAAAGACTGTATGCATTTGATCGTAAAGAAACTGTACATTTCAAAATCGTATTTTGAAATGATGAAATGCATTTACCAGCATTTGCATGCATGTTTTTTCTCAGTCTAACTGAAAAAAATCAAGTCAATGCTTTACATGGGATGTTCTCTAATATGATCTGGTGTTTACCAGTACCAACGCATGTTCAAGTTGTATTGTGGGTAATGCAGGCACCAGGGAGGAAATTGTGTGGGATAAAAAAGAAAATATAGGTGCTAAACATTCTGCAATATAAAGAATGTGAGAGGAATGCAGTGCTTATTATTCAGTGGAGTATCATGTAATCATTACAGAAGTCTTTTCCCCCTGGGTGTGGCAGGTGTGAAGTATTGCCACATGGTTACGTAACGTGTGTCATTTTTCAGTGTAACTAGTACAGAGAGCAACATGCACTCTTCTGTCTCTGCTGGAGAAAAGCACCCTGCTGTTCTCTCACAGTCACTAAAACCAAATTTATTCCCTGTAAAGAGAGAGCTGTTGGTGGGTATCTCTGCTGTGGCTTCTTCCTCCTCTCTGCAAACCTCACCGTATCTAGCATCTCTTCTACAGGACAGGCTGTCTAGTTGTGTGTGTGAGAGCCTTTAATGTTTAGTTATGCATTTACTGCCACAAGGAAAAATAAAGCTCTTGGTCATAATCGTCAGCATTTGTAAAGGCTTGATAAGGTAACCAGGTAATGAACCAGACTAAATTAACATAGGAGCAGTTGTGGGATGATAAACTGTACAAAAGTGTCTCATGATGGAAAATACCAGTTACTAAAGCTGAAGAGTTCAGTTCACAGATCAACACTTCTGTTTAAAATCTGATTTCATTTAGTGTTGGATTTGAAATAAAAATTATATTAAAAACAAAAGCAAAAGTGACAGAAGATAATGAACTTGTCAAAACACCTACCTGATTGGCACACTGAGGTGAAAACTATGTTTAAAACTTCCACCAGAACATTATGTACTCCACTGTTGGCAATATGATTGGTTTTACCTTATTCCATCTATGACTGGTAGTAAATAGAAAAAAAAGCTTGTTAAAGCCATTGTAAAGCTCCATTTCCATTGCATGCTATGCTAAAGGACTCAACTCACCTTGCTTGGAAATGTTGTGTTTTGGATTTTAGTTTTGGCAAAACTAGTGGACTGTACCTTTTTTTAATCATCCTGGTTGAGGTTCTGAGCAAGCTGAGCCAATTGCGAAAGGTGGCGTTCAAACACTACTGACTGCTGATTAGTCAAAGAGCATTGTTTCAAAAATTGTTGCTTTCATGACATGAGACATCATGCACAAACTGGCAACTTTTAAGTAGTCAAACTACCGTCAATAGCTACCACAAGTTTCTTAGTCACCCGACCCAAATTTTAGAAAATGGCAACATGTTAACACAATTGATGAAGTACATGCAATCCTCAGTTTTGATTTCCAATGAATGGATCCAGCAAGAGAGTCATGGCAGTTTCACACAACGTCACAAGGCCGCCCACTATCTGCAGTGGAAAAAGAGATCAAGAAAATGATACCAAAAGGGAGTCGAGCTGAGTCGAGACATACCATGCAGGGAAAATTAGCTTACTATAAATGTTTCCAACTCTCTCGCCACCTAATGGCAGAACCAAAATATTCTGTGAAAGACTGCAATTGCAAAGCTATTCGCTAGCCACACATATCCACCCTGGATATGTGTACATACTGTTGCGATTGGGCTAGAGAAGCACAAACACAGCACTGATTTTCACAGGAATCATTCTGAAAGGTAATAATGACACAAATGTCTATTCATAAGGGTTTTGACATTCTTCCCTTTCAGTGGCTAGTCTGTGGTACAGTGGCAAAAAGACCACTGTGTTTTGAGGCTTTAAGTGGTTTCTCTACATTTTTAAATACCAGGACAAATGACGCCATTTGTTCTTCATCCATTAGGTATAAAAGCATTGAAACAGGTCAGTTGCTATGGCACTGCAGAGGTGTATCTGAATGTCTGTGGAATGAACTGTGTGGTGAAAGAGTTTGAGTCAATGGGTTGACTTGTGTACTTTACTCTGATCACTTGATAGGCCTATTTAGTAAAACAGAACAAAAAAAACCTGGAACACAGAGGTTATGCCAGGATTTGAACTCAGCCATTTTTTTTTTTAAATTGGTATCCAGCTTGAATACCTGATTATTATTCCATTAAAGGATTGCAATGTTCCATAAAACTTAATGACACAAAACAATTGAAATTTTAGTCAAGGATCTTCACAGTGATTCATCAGAAGATTACAATAACTCTGTTTTATTAAAGTCTAACTAAAGAGCTCTCAGGAGCTCCATTAGCAGATAAATGAAGACTGGCAGAAGTGTTGTGGACTGCTTTTTTTAAACATCTACTGCAGCAGTATTGGCAGGCTGCAACAAGACATCGAAAGACAAATCAGGATGGTTAATTATTTGGTGATTGTGATGATGTACTTAACTCCTCTATGGGAAGAGTTCATTTTATAGCACTAAAATAAATGTCTCTTATTTAAACTTGATCACACAATACAATGCACTTTTGTCATATCTAGTGAACATGTTACTGATTTTCCTGTTCATAGCATTGAAATCATCGACACTGTTGGACGTAAAGAAAATGCCACCAGTTGTTGTGCAATCATGAAACAAATGCTGATTTTGAAATAGAAATAAATTGTCAAAGGCTCTTTGTAAGGAGCTATACTTAAATGCAGTCCCACCACAGTTTACAATGTTAACATGCACACATTTGATAATTAGCCCTAAACACAAAGTACAGTTGAGTGTGATGTGAACGTCATTAGATTTGCAGGTAGGTCACAATCCAAAGTATTGGACAAATAGAGATTGACCTGATAGTGACACTACATGAAAAGTTATGAGATCAACAGTGATTCAAAGTCTTCCTGCAGGGAATATGAATGCATGTTCTAAAATTTAAGGTAATCAATCCAACAGTTGTTAAAACATATTTCTAAACACTAACCTGGACCTGGTGGTGGGGCCAGAACAAATGCCAGAAGTTCACCAAAGTCAGTGGTATTCGTCCTCAGGGAACCATGAATGTCTGTACACAATTTCATGGCAATCCATGAGATCCACGTTCTTTCAGTCAGGACCAACAGAATAGCATTGTCTTCAAAAATTTGGGTTAAAGAATTGACTGGGGTCACTCTGAAATGATCTCTTCATCTCTTAGAACAGTTGAGTTCTCATTCAGTTTTGAGCAGACTTACAAGCCACAACGATCAAGTGATTCAAGTCAGACTGTCTCAGAGTGCTCATTGAGTCATTCACTGACCACACTACACTGTGAACATGAATTTCGAGTGATAAAGACTGTCACTGAGTCACTCGAGCCCACCCCTTTTCATCTTTCGATTTTTCAACCAACTTAACATGACACCATGCCCATTTCTGCACGATCAAAGTGGGCTGCCAGATGTCAACATCTAAATACTGGTTGCCAGCTGACAAGTAGCCAACATCATTGACAGTGACTGCTGCTAGCTAGCCTAACTCGTGGCCCCTCCATCTCACTGTCTTCAGACCAGAGACTACAAAGATCCCTTTCCAGCTACATCACCTGATCCTAGGCAGTCCGATTAGCTGATAGATCAACAGATGATCACATGGTTCTTTTCTATTCAACCAATGTACAAATCACATTCAGGGCACCTATTTATACTGCTTTGGCCTGTCCACTGTTGCTGTTTCCTTACAGCCCGTCTTCACCCCAGATCCTGCTTTTCATGCTGTGTCTGACTCATCAATTGATTTCTGTTTTTCACTGATGCATGCTCTGTTCTGTACTGTTGGATCTTTGCTGCAGCTCTCCTTGCCATAGGCTTTCCATGCAGGCACATGGAAAGGGCAGGGAGGTTTTATATCTGCCTCAGGCTTCCCTCGAATTCCTGCAGAGGGCAGGGAGGTTTGCTTTTTCTGCCTTTGGCTTTCCACAGAGCATGTGGAAGGGCAGAAAGATTTGCTTTCTCCAACCTTAGCTCTCCACGTAGGCGCAGGGGGGACAGGGAGATTCTCTCTCAGCCTTAAGCTCTGCACGTAGGCGCAGGGGGGACAGGGAGGTTTGCTCTTAGTCTTCGGCTTTTCGCGTGAGCAAATATCATGTTGCAAAGAGAAATAAAGTTTTCTATGACTAAAAGGGTCCTAACTGAACTGTTCGTAAAAACAGATTAACATCCGTTCTCATCTTAAGTTGTCACATATTGCCGCTTTGCAGTGAAATTCCACCTGTAAGTATTATGTTCTAGGTATCCCTTTGCTTTACCTGTTGACTTTTTGGGAAGGCACTACAGTGATACCAACAAATGTACATGGTGAGATTACACTGTACATGGTTGTGTTCAGGTAACACAAACACATCGCAACCAGTGCCGGGATGATAACAAAAGCACATTCTGGCATGAGTGGTCAGAATTAGGCAACAAGTGAACATGGTGTAGGAAAAAGCCCTTCACATTCAGACAGGAAGTGAATACCAGAATGAAAATCCATAGTTTGTTGGAATAAATCTTTTAAGTGCACAGATTTTAGGGATTTCCTACATTAAATAGAACCATTACTAAAGCCGTGTGGCTACTTTGGCTAAACACATTTTCTTTTTTTTTTTTTTTTTTTCAGTCTTCTTGGGCTCTAAATATGCAGCTGGTCCCAGCTTAACTCCTGCCATTTAGGACTAGAAGACAAGCTAAAGTCTTTCATGTGGACCTCAGCAAGCCACTAAAATGTGCCAATACACTGATCCACGTCGGAAATTTTACCCTCTCTTATCCTTGTGTAGGATCCAGCCTCTAGGTTCCAAATACAATTTTTTTTTCAGGTTCACAAATTTCTATTGTATAGTAATAATAGGAACATACTGCAAAAAAAAAAAAAAAAAAAAGAAAAGAAAAAGAAGCAGGACAGATGTGCCAGTTGCACACAGTAGTGGATGGATGATGCAAAAGCGTGACCTAGTAAAAAAAAAAAAAAAAAAAAAAAAAAAAAGTCACTTGCTCCACACAGAAAATAAATCAGGTTTAGGACCTGCATCAAATGTTATGTCGAAACTTATGCATGCTGACAAAGTGTATGTTCTGCAGTAAGGAGGCTCTTCAGATGTGCACTGAGAGGCTAAGAACAAATAAAGTTAACAGAGTAAATATGGTAATAAAATAAGGAAGTTCAATGGTGCAGGTCACCAGTGGAATAACATTATATGGGGATCTTCAGCACGTGGAATGGAGATCACTGATGAATGCATTTGGCATGTTAGGGAGTGTAGGGAAGATTTTGTTTGGAGATTAGCCCCACAAAACAGAAAAACTTTTTTAAAAATTGACAAATTCAAATACAGACTAGTTTTCTGACAAAGTATATTTAGCGGAAGTGTTGTCAGTGTAGATTAAGATTTACACGCAGCTTTGTAAATTAACCCCAATAAAATCTGGCAGTTTGAACAGACAGTTCTGAGAAAATTGGACCACATAGCAGCAGCAGGAACATAACCTGCGCAATCTCTGGATAAAATAGAGTGTCAACATTCTCTGATATAGTGACACTGTGAAGCTATTCTTTGTATTGTACAGTCGACAAACATCTGCAGAATGGCTCTTTAGCAGATGGAGAAAAGAGATGGAGAAAGCGATGAGATGGGAGGGCATGGTCTCCTTTCACAAAACATGGAGCTGGGTCTAATCACACTGAGCGTGTTTTGAAGGCTGAACAATTTAAGTTGCTCCTCATTGCTTTTGTTGTTGAAGTCTACAAAGCCGAGCGCCCTGCTTAGGTTCAGCTGATGGGTGAATTGTGACAACCGGACTCGTGACAATCAACCCTCAGTCAATAAGACCCTTTGCTGTGCTGAGTAAAGAAAGGCTTTATTACCAAACGAAAAATCGTAACAAAGCTGCTTTAATTCGTGTGCTTTCAAACCATTCAATTAAATCATTCAAAAGCTCCGAAAAACCTGAGGGGGTGCATTGTTGTTACAAGGCTTTCACACCAAAGGCACAAGTGCAAAATTACAAAGATTGCTGTGCTCCTTCATGCAGCTGCATTATACTACCCTGATGTTCTGCGGGCGAAGATGAACTAAATTTCTCAGAATAAACAGTCCTCCTTTGCTTGGAGGTGAAAATTATGATGGCAACGATTGTACAAAATCATGGAAAAGTTAATTTTAAAAAAAGTTCTAAAACTCATCTCACATAGTCTTGACTAAAATATTTATCTTAAATAAATAAGAAAATAATATTGTAGTCTGCATCATCAAAGCTGACTGTTTTGTCGTACAATTTGCCAGTCTCCTTTCTGAGCACAACTTTCTGCCAATGATTTTTTCTTGCATTTGTTATGAATTTGTTTATGCCAAATTTGAAATCTCAAGGTGGTTTTGAGATATCATGTTCACGAAAACGACACAGATGCAAGGTCACAGTGACTTTGACTTTTGAACATTAAATTCAAATCAAATAAGTTCATCCTTAGTACTTGTGGACCTTTCTGCCAAATTTGAAGAAATTCCCTCAAGGCGGTCTTGAAAAAAGACACATGACAATGAGGGGTAGAAACATTGACTTGTATGATGTTCTAAATGCTTGGCAACCTACCACTGAGTTCATCCCAGTGGTCTTGAATCAGTCTTTTATTTAACTTTCAGAACTCCAGAGGCTATTATTTTCAAACATTTATCCCTAAACTCTTAACCACACCCTTGACCTATACCATTGCAAATGAAAGCATTGCTTTTGGGACCTGCCCGAGGCCAGTTAAATATAAACACTTACAAAAGATGAAAAAAAATTGTAATTTACCTTCTCAGTGGGTAAATGCACTAATATATGAGTACACAGAAGGTCTCCAGAACCTTCACATGCGATCTTCAATCTCTGCACCACCTCAGGGCACCACACACACTGACCTTTGTGTCAATGCATTAACTGCTAACCATAATGAATGACTTTGTTAATGAGGAACCTAAGCCTTACCATCAATACACAACATCTGTTCTATTAGTAACGGAGTCGATACATGTCTCCCGTGAAAATACGTCCACACTTGTCTTTGCTTTTCCAATTTCCATGCAGATCCAGTGACAGTGAAAACCTCCCAGCCTGCTTTCTGGATGGAACAAGTCTCATGACAGGAGGGCAAATGAAACCCAGAAAATTGTAGCCTTTTTCTGCTCCGTGTCAATTCGAAAATACTATTACATTTTCCATTCCTGAAGCACTTCTTGTCAAGACGGGGTTTTCATTCATCCTTGCCAAAAATGAGACCACTATAGGCTTTATCCACTGGGTAACCTTTTTTATTAGAGCACTTCCTTTGAGTTTTTCATTACTGCCAATGAGACAGGTTCCCTTCTCTTTCCATTTCCATGCTTTCAACTCCTTCATTTTCATTTTTTAGTGCCCATTCCTGCCTTATTCCAGCTCAGTGTTCTTCCCCATCCACGCTTCCCTTCCATCCATCATCCCTCTTGTCTCAGGTTGTTGCCGGCTCAGCAGATGCCTCTTTAAATTCCTTTGGTAATGACACTCAAATCAACTAACTGTGTGTGCAGGTGGGGATGGGCCTAACTGTATGCCTCAAACTGAGTGTTGAATATGCTACATCATATTTGTGGGTGTATTTTTGAATGTTGGATGATTAGAGCAGAGCAACAATTTTGATGTTTACTTAAATTCTCACCTCAAAATGAGTGCTTTTGATAATTCTTTTCTGATGGTTAATGTGGTCAATGAAGCCAGTGATTAAAATACCCTTTTAACTATCAGAAATTACAGCCAAAACTATTACAATGAAAACCAGGTTGTAAAAATGGTCAGGACAGCTTTTCAGCTGTTTTTTTTTTTTTCAATAAAATTATGCCTGATATTTGATCTGATCTGTAAACTTAGTGTACTGAAACATTTTTGATTCATAGACATCAACATGGCAATTTTGCAGATATGTAAACTTAAGGACAAAAAAACAGAAAAAGGAGAAATATGATGTTGCTCTAGATAGAAATCATTTCTACACAGCCAGTATCACAACATTTCATTTCAATTTGCAACGCAAATTTCAGAGGCAGCATAACAGTGTGTTGAGGCAATACAAAGTGAATAGATACAAATAGAATTTGCCCTGGGGTATAAGCGACTTACCAGAGTTGAAAATGTTTCAGCCTGAGTGAAAAATGTGCACTTATTCCACCAATTCAACAACATACAGATAAGAAAAGAAAAAGAAGAGACATTGGAGCAAAATAACAGAAGCAACTGGAGTTCCTGGGAAGGTTTGAGATAAGAACAAGAGTCTAAACTGTTAAATTATTCACTGCCAGAGTCCATGGTGGCATGCTATTGTTCCGTGGCTCATAGTTCTGAAACCCCAATAGTCCGAAAAATGTCCTACAGGACCAAAAGGCCATTTGTCTGACAGCCCAGTATCCTGACAAACAAAGGCATGATCACTCTTTGCATCTGATAGCTAACCCTTATATTTTTACCCTAACCAATGTACCTCCTCATGCCTAAACTCAACCAACAAAAACAATATCAGCCAATCAGAGGCAGATTAGGACTGGTCATGCCTTTTTCCCCCTTCTATTCTCAGAATATAAGCCACTCTGCTTATTAGCCATATGTTTCGGCATGTGTTTTGGAAATATTGGGCTGTAAAACAAATGGTCCATGTCCAATGGGACATTTTTCAGACTGCCAGGGCTTCATAATTATGAGCTATTGTTTTGAGGGGATACACTAGAAAAAAACATAAAGGCAAACTTTTACCTCCTGTTCTTTCAAAATGTGGCTTAACCCTTTGAAACCTGGATCTACATCATTTTTCTTGTGCTGCATTCAGATGCCTTTCAGAAGCATTTAAAACCTTTGAAACAAGCAAATTGGTTTGATTTCTATCAAAAACATGGGAATAAAAGGCAGTGAGCAACTTGGCCAGAAATGTGCCACAGATTGCAAGAAATGGATTTAAGGTGACAAAAAAATTACCTGAAATTAGTTTAAAGGGAGAATGAGAGAGAGACAGAGCATTTTCAGAAAATTATTGCAAAAAAGGGAAAAATATCTAGGCAACATAAAACATTTGTAGTCCTTATTTAGCGGTCATGTCTGTGTTATTGTTTTTGTTTTATACTTTTCTTCCTTTTTTTTTGATAATTTTCAGGTAATTTTCTCATAACTTTTTAATAATTCCTTGATTTTAAGACAGATTCATTGCCATTTTTCTTGAAGCTTGTTTAACAAGAAATTAAATTGAAGTTGATCCTAAATCCTGCTACATCTTTTTGGCGTCGAAGGAGGAGTTGAGGAGTCTCACAGTGTGGGGGAAGAGAAGCTGCTTCATAGTCTGGTGGTTCAGCAGTGGATACTTCTGTGTATTTTTCCAGATGGCAGCAGGGTGAACAGACTGTGGCTGGGGTGGCTGCTGTCTTTCAGTATCCTTTGGGCTCTGTGCAGACACCTCACTTCACCTAGTTCACTGATGCTCTGTAGATGGGATCTAGTGATGTTATGGGCAGTTTTAATCACCCGCTGTAGAGCCTTCCTGTCCTGGGCCGTGCACAAACCATGCCAGTTCATGATGTTTCCAGTCAGTATGCTTTCTATTACTCCTCTGTATAAGTTAATCAGGATCTTGCTCTGGAATTTAGCCTTCCTAAGTTTCTTTAGGAAGAACAGTCTTTTCTGTGCTTGTTTAACCTGGGTGGTGATGTGTAATGACCGAGACAGGTTCTCAGTGATAGCAATTCCAAGAAACATATAGTTGTTCACGGGCTCCACCTCAGCTCCAGTGATTGCCTCCGTCTTTCTAAAATAAACAATCAGGTCCTTGGTTGTACTGACGCTGAGCAGTGGGTTGTTTCTTTGTGCACCACTGCAAAATTGTTGATCTCCTCCCGGTATGAATGCTCATTGTTGTTTGTAATACAGCCAGTGATGGTGGTGTCATCTGCATACTTCACAATAGAGTTCTCCTTATGTCTTCATGGGAGAGATTGTGTTGAATGCTGAGCTGAAGTCAACAAACAGCATCCTGATGTAGCTGTTCTTATTCTCCAGGTGAGTGAAGACTGAGGGAAGAGCAGTGGATATAGCGTCCTCTCTGGATCTGTTGGTTTTAAAAGCATACTGGTAAGGGTCCAGGCTGGCAGGGATGTTGTCTTTGATGTGCTGGAGAACCAGTTTCTCAAAGCACTTTATCAGGATGGGGTTAAGAGCCACAGGGAGATAGTCATTAAGACTAGACACAGCAGACTTTTTAGGTACAGGGACGATGATGGATGTCTTGAGGCAGAAGGGAACAGTGTCTTATGAGAGTGAGATGTTAAAAATGTCTGTAACATTAACAAGCTGATAAGCACAGGTTTTTAGTACACATCCAGGAATGTTGTCGGGGCTGGCAGACTTTATATTTCCTCTCAGCAGGAGTTTTCTGCTGAGTTTTCTGCTGCTGTGTGTCCGGCAGCATGGCCTCATATATGATGGGGGCGGTCCTGCTTTTGTAGCCTGTGACAATTTGAATTAACTGCCACATATCTTTAGTGCTGTTGCTGTTGGGGTTTCTCTCCAGTCTCTGCTGATGTCTCCTCTTAACCTCCTTGATGCCAGCTCTCAGTCGTGCTCCGGCGATGATGTATGCCTCCTTGTCCCCTAACTGAAAGGCAGCTTTTTTTTGCTCTGAGAAGAGCCTTCACCTCCCCATTCATCCAGGCTTTCTAGCTTGGGCATGATCTCACTGTCTTTGTGATCACCACGTCATCAGCACATTTGCTAATATGTGATGTCACAGAAGATGCATATTCTTCAAGATTGATCTTGGTATCTTGAGTGGCAGCATCTTTGAACATTTGCCAATCTGTGTGCTCAAAACAGTCCTGTCAAGCTGCTGTGGCTTTGTCTGTCCATATTTTAACAGTTTTAACTGTTGGTTTGACTTTGGGTCATTTCTTGTTGAGTTGCTCCTTGTTTACTTCCCATGTTTTCAAAAGAAACTTGCTCTGGTTAAAAAGGGCTAAACAACACAACAACCAGAGACACAAGACATATAGAGCCACAGAATTAAAACAGTAACACACATCTAGCTTAAGTCTGTCTTAGCATTCTTAACAGCATAAGTCCTAAATATGCTACATTTAGCAGGATGGATTTTTAGCTTGTCAACTGTAGCACAATGTAAAAGAAAGTTACTAAGGTGTGATATGTTTTTTTGGGGCATTATTTGAAATTTTATGGACCAACAATTAATTGATAGAATAGAATCACATAACAATAATCATCTTGTAATTTATGATTTTGCTCTGTTTAATTTAAACCCTCTATATCTTGTGGTGTACCTTCCATTATTAATATTTCTTTATCAAATCATAGAGTAAAAACATGCAATCTTTTGTAGCTTCTCAACAGTAATTTTATATTTCTCTCATTTAATAGGCCTATCTGTTAAATATTACAGTGACTGTGCATTCTGTCGAGTCTTACCAGATAACAGGAAAGAGATCTGTCTGCCAGTCACAGCTGCTGCTGCCAAAGCTGAGCAGAGTAAGCAGAATATTCATAAAACGCCCACATCAGGATAAGCACACTCAGGCCGGTATTGGCCTTCACTACGAGTTTACCACAGAGAAACAAGAGGCCATGCAAGGCAGTAATCCACACAGTAATCTGCCAAACAGCAGCAACATCAACATCACTTCCAAGGAGACCACACGCCATGGGTCAGAATCTATCAATATATTTTTGTTTCTGTGCAAACAGCAACAGAAAATGCCATCATTACTGTCACTCCTTTGACTACAACATCAACAACAACACACTGAGTTCAGAACAGTTTCCAGCCACAAATCAACCACTCTTAACTAGTTTCTACACTACCGCTAGTCTCACAAACAGAGAGAAACACACACAAACAAATTTTTTTCTTACTAACCTGGGTCTGTGCGTTTCTCAAGGATGTCTGGATCAGCTCCAAGAAAATGAATTATTCAGTATTCTCTGAACAAATACAACTCAATGTCCAGTTTTAAATGTCCAGCGCTCTGTTTGTCTGTCCTTGCCAATGAATCTTCAGGAACTCTGCACTTGTAGACAGAACCAATTAAAAATGGGACACAGATCTAGATCAGATATATTCTGCAATGTATATAACTGGCTCATTTGTGTAAAAATGATTTTTAAATGTTCTTAAAATGAATTTAAAAGGAGATTTCACCTCAAAATGTGTGTAGAGAGATGTCTGCCTTCTCACCAGTACAATGGAACTAGATGGCACTCAGGTTTCTGGTGTGCCAAAAAATACATTTGAAAAAAACTCAAAAGCAATGTTTCTTTTTCTAGAGATCATTACCCAGTTAGTTCATGCAGGAACTATTTTATTTCCATTGAACTATGAGGAAGTGTGCATCTACTCATGTACAAGATGCTCATGCTAATGACACTAACACTTCCCTCTGGGCTGTGATACTATGAGGTTTATCTAGATTGATAAATAGCGCTATAGGTAAGAGGAAATGTATTTTGGATTTTGGTATGAACTGTCCCTACCAGTCCACCAAAACAGCAAAGCAAAACAAGGTAAGCGGGCTCAGACAGACAGCAGTGTAGGAACATGACAATGCACAACTACAGAGGGATACAGGCAAATGATAGATGGACATCCCACTGCACTATATCATGTTTTGGTTACATCATCTGCCTCACAATATTCAAGAGTGAGTTAGTGTTTAAATCAGTATAAACAATCCCTGTGTGGGCCCTGGGTCTGCTGCTACCCCTGCCTCCCCCGTAAAACCTGCTAACAAAACACCAACTCAAGTTTTCTTACACTGTGTTTCAATGCATCTGTCAATCAAATACTAGCTTGTATGTGGTGATAAAAAATGTATTGGACATAAAGAAATGTAGGATTTGTACATCGTCCTTCACTGTCAGCATCTAATATGTGAGTAGGGTCTGAGTGTCTGAATGTTAAGATGACATCAAGACCTTGTAGATGTTCCAGGCTCCTGTGGTAAACACTCTGGACAAAGAGTTACACAACACTGTTCTTACTCCTCCAAGTAACGTGATTCTACGTCATTTTGTATGACGTGGGATACATTGTGTAAGCGAACTATTTTTGGGAAAAAAAAGTATGAAATATGCAACACATTCTCACTTCGAACTCATCACATGACGCCACTCTGTAAGGACCTTCTGTGTCTACCTACATTGTTTTAGGTATCCTTCTGCGTCAGTTGTTGCCATTACAGTGATGTCAAGAAATGCACATAGTGGGATCACACAGCCTGTTACCTGGATGTCATAGAATGCAGAAAGTGGCATGGTCCATATGTTCACACAGCAGTGTTAACTGTCACGATTGCTGGGATTAGGCAACAAAGTCACAGACGGTTAAATTTGGGCAAAAGAGGCACATGGTAAGATATAGAAAAAAAAATATGCATCCAAACAGGAAGCGAACTCCAGACTCCCATATGACAGTCTTATGAGCGCACTCATGCTCCTTAAATCATGTTGTTACCAGTGGCGTTATCACGTGAAGATGTTCCTTAGTGTTTCATGTGCATGCAGCCAGTTCCACTGGCCGCATTCTCAAGTGACACCGCCCATGCACGTTGCATGTTGACGTGTCTGGTGCCTTCCAGCCATCCACCAGCATACAATAACAACGCCACTGTTTCTGTCCAACTATGTTCTCATCTGACGCTGTCCAGCCACGTTCCGGTTGGAGCTCTGACAGAGTGGTGCTATGTGATGAGTTCCGAGTGCGAATGGGCTGAAATACGTGATTCAAGTCAGATTTTAAACATTTGCCCCCTCACAATCACAAAATGTTTTATACCTAATGTGACCTTGATATGTTTTCTAAATCATGACATTTTGCAGTGTTCAAAAATGTTCCCATCCCTGTTGTTTTCTAATACCGGTCAGCTCACCATATGGTTTGTCAGGCAGGTTAAAATGTTCGTCCCTGGAGAATTACGTAGTATTTAACTAACAATGTGACCCCAGTCTGTTGACCATAAGGTTTTCAAAGCAGTTAGAGTTGTCACCTGTCACGGGACGGTGCACCCGCTACGCCAGCATCTGTCCCTTTGACACACAGACACACATGTACATTGCACACACTCCCACCTGGCCATAGATTCTCATTACTGTGATGCAAAAGTCTATATTGAATATTTAGTCTTGCCTTCTGCATCATGGTGGAGTTTCAAAAGGGAAATCTTGGATTCCATAATAGTATAATGATGGTGCTGTCAGTTTAAGTTATGAGTTTTGAAGGGCAGCGAAGAAGTTTCTTTGTAGAAAGACTTCATCAAGGTTAATCCCTGGAGGAAAACAACTTCCACACCTTTCTGAAAGGCATTATATTCATTGTGTCAGTTAATGCGTGATTGTGTGTGTTTATTTTTTCCAAGGGTCAATCTACCAAGATAATGCATGCGTTCAGGATAGAGCCATGGAAACTATAATGGTCAATGAAGCCTGGAACAAATCACATCCACAGTGTGTCCATGACCTTGATGAGCCTTGAGATTGTCTTCAGTGACTGTAGGGCCTCAACCTAACACTTTCTAGAGCCGCAGACACAACATCCTATATCATTCAATTCACTTTAAGGCGTAAAATGCAATGGGGTATTTACATATACTCTTTTGCGGTGCTTACACAATAACTTTAGTGATATTGACATATGTGGCGGTAATTGTCTTATTTCCAGTTGTTCTCATGCATTGTTTATATGTATACAAACAAAAAGTAATGAAGCAAAATGCATATATTTTCCATATAATCATGAGTTAATAATTTGAGTATAATGCAGGTGTTTAGGGAGGCTATGATCATGTGACCAGTGTGCTGACAGGAGTAAAGAGGAAAGTATTTCTTATATGGACCAAGTGGACTCTGAGTCATTTTAAGGTTTATTTTCACCATATTTTTCTTTTTTATTAAACCTAACCGACATGTTTCCTTTCCTAACCCCAAACTCTGTAACTACACATGAATTACATAACTTAATGTTAAGGATGTAACCTCATTTGTTTCGTGCTAATTTAATAAGCTAAACCATGGCCATGGACAAAATGAGAAGTAACAAAGAGTGTTGCCATCTGGGTTCATGCTGTTTCAAAGCACCGAGCCTCTTTGTTCACTGTGTTTTTATCACTTTATTTCAGTTATCTGTTGTCTTTTGCTAAGAACCAAATTAGCTGTTAGATGGCAACCTGTTAGCACAGCCATTTGCACAGCTGTTAAGGGTGAATATTCGCCAGTTGTGAAATACTCCAAAAACACTCCAGTGGCCATATGCAGTGAATCACAAAGCAAAAATTTGCTTCGTGTGCAGTGTGAATACAACATTATTCATATATATTTTGATCTAACTCGTGCTACGACATCACAAGAACAGAGTCCTACACAACGCATCTGACACGAAACGTCAATATGTCACCAGAAAGATGCTGGACTTTCACATTGAACAGACGGGTTTGAATGAAAATCTGTTGTTTTTTTTCTTGTCAACTGTATGTCTTACGCAATTAAAATTTTCATTTTCAATTTCGGGTTAGTAGTAAGTTGCAATAAACATGCCAAAAAACATCTGACAAGCAATCTAGAAAATGAACAGGTTGATGATGAGGTAGATGCAATGTAAAGTTTGATTGCCAAAGGAGGAATGGATATTCCTGATGTTCAGCTCATTGTCAAAGTACTGCTTTTGTTCCCCAAAGAACTATGATTTTCTTACAATCACCAGTCTCCATAAGCCTCGCTTTTGTCTGAAGCAGGCAGCCTTTTTCAGAAAAAAAAAACAAAAAAAACTGTAAAGTTGTAAAGCAGAACACAGTGGATAATTAAGGAGCCAGATATTTTGTCAGGAGTCTGTAGAGATGATAAGTCCAAAAGAATGCTAATGCTACTCTGTGTCTGCTAGATGTGTTTCTGCTGCCCCTAAGTGGCCAAAAAAGTCAGTTAATTAAGTTTTGACATTCTGGTCTAAATAATCACCGTGTCTGTAAATGTGCATGCACACATATTCTATGCCATGACAGACAGTTTTTCAGATTTCATTTGTGTTCATTTTCTGTCAGTGGTTGAGTGGCAGTTGAGTAAAATGTTATAACTGGAAATGATGAGTACGATAATGAAAACTAGGTTGCATAAAAATGATTAAATTACTAAAATGATTGTTCCTTAAAAGCATTAAACTTGTAACCACAGTAATCACCATCCCAAAATGAGTGGATTTTATATCAAAGGCAGAGAGTGTGAGCATGTGATGACAGTATGTTTGCAGCAGGGGTTGGTAATTCTTTTCACTCTCCATCAGCTACTCCCCCCTCATCTCTCTCTCTCTCACACACACACACACACACACACACACACACACACACCCTCCCCAGCTGCCACTCAGCAGATGTCTGCTGACTCCGTTTGATGTGAGAGAGAGCAGCCGACTGTCTCTGCATCCACTTTAGTTGAAACTGAAGTCATTTTCACATTATTATGCTTCTAATACAGAGTGTGTGAGTGTGCTTGTGTGTGTGTGTGGGCTGCAACACCTGCTGTTTTTGCCCACACTTTCAACTGTCATTTACCATGGAGTGTTGTTGAAGCGAGCGAAGCCCGGCTCCGATAAAGTGGCTGTGATCAGCAGCTCCTCACATCTGCACTCAGAGAAGGAGAAAGAAATGAAGAAAGTGTTCCGACTCGTTCACTGTCTGTGTGATTCTGACACACAGAAAACAAATGACTCACTACTCAATATCATTGTCCAACCTTGCTCACTTAACCAATCCCTTTGATTATTTTAAGGGTGGAAAACAACTTAAAACAACACTCCATTATATGATTAAAATAACCTTGGAATATCTAGAGGAAAAAACTCTACCAAAGTCTGAAACAAGAACAATACATGATGCTATTTAAACAGCCTGCAGAGAGAGCCAACAGGGTGCTGATTTGATGACATATATATATATTAAAATTGGTATATTGGCTTTCAGGGCTTAGAGGTTTAAGATGCATTTGTTAAAATTAATATAAGCCATGCTATGGTGCAACCTCTGCTGTAACCTCACTACTCTATATGAGTGCTTTGACCCTCAACTTGCATATCATGGGGTCAAAGATCAGCAGAAAGATGCGTTTTCCTTTCCACTCCTCTCAGTAAGTGAATAAGTAAGTCAGTAAAATGTATTTGCGTAACACTTTTTAGACATAGGTCACAAAGTGCTTCACAAGGGTAATAATACAACACATCAGAAAGGGGGCACAGAAGGTTAGTTAACCCTCTGCACCCTGAGCAAATTTCAATTTCAAAAACATGAGGATAAAGGCAATGAGCAACTTGGAAAGAAATGTTTGACAAATTCCAAGAAATTAGTTTTTGAGAATTGTTTTTTAGAGCAAGGTGAAATATGTCTGGAGGGAAAAAAGATTCAGTCGTAGTGCTCTGTAAGTCAGAGTGAGAATTTTGAACTGGATTCTTTCCTCAACGGGAAGCCACTGAAGGGATTTTAGTATAGGGGTAATATGAGATCTTTTTTTATTTAGTTAGTAGTTGTGCAGCACCACTCAATAGAGAGATGAAGAAAATAAGAAGATTTAAAATAGTCAAAAGGAAGAGAAATTACTGAATTTAAAAAATTTGAATGACAAAAATCATTGACTTTTTTTATAAACCTATTTTCATATTCCATTATCAGGGCTGTATCATTATTTATTTATTTATTTTTTTAGTAGATCATTGCAACAACACATTAACATACTACAAAAATATTATTGGTTAAAAAGTGTCAATTTTTCACAATGCAGTGCAGATACAGTGGCGATTTTTGTTTCTGTTTTTTTCTCTTTTTCCGCATCTGTGAATAATGAAAAGCCTGTCGTAAATTTGCCGGAGTCAACTGCAGTTCAGCATCTCTGTGAGTGTTTGAGTGACTGTGCAGGAAATCACAGCAACATACATTTTTCAGATGACTGATGTTGTTATTTAACGGCATGAAAAAGCGAAAAAGGCACGCTCTGATGTCTCTTTATTCACAGGATTTTGGTTTGTAGGATTCAGCACACATATGGAAGTGGAAAGTGAATTGAGTGCATTGTTATTGTTTTTTTTTAAATAATGGAAGACCTGTCAACGAATTTAGCACTGTCTATGTGTTTTTCGCAGACATAACTCCCTCCCTCTCACACACACACACACACATTCACACATACTATGTACACACAGTTTTGTAGTGCTAAAGAGAATCCATAACCACCCACTGCCAAAGAAGTCAGAGAAAAATCTCAGTTATCTGCCACTTTATGACTGCACCTTTCATAATTGTGACACTTCAGTGAGTTTTAGTGTTCCCAGAAGCTACAAGAATAACACAACTGTCATATCAATACTCTCTACCTCCTTTTGTCATGATAATGAAAAGAACAACACAAAGTTTTATGACCCTAACTCTTTGAAGCCCAATGAAACCTCACTAAGTACACATGCACCTTTCTAAAGATGAGACGCTTTTATTCTTCAGAAGTTTAGTAAATAGGAGTGTCTCTTTTTTTTTTTTTTCCAGAGAGCACCTCTGCTATTCAAACACTTTCAGTTTTCATTTCTAACAGGTTTAGTCATGATGGATTGGACAGCCGTATATCAAATATAATCGTCTTAGCGCAGTTTTCTCTTCTTCTAGAGTGCAGACTCGATATGAAAAAACACACCTGAAAGCATTCCTTAAAAAACTGAGTGGAGTGACTGAGGCATTTAAAGCCTTTTCAAAGCAGCTTATTGCTTTCAAATGGCAACGATTCAGGCTGGATTTTCTCTTAAACTATAGATTTTTTTTTTTACAGTGGATTGCTAAATGATGCTTGTGAGAAGTGAGATAAAGTGTTCACAGGAAGCCACTGTGATCCCACGTCTGTCAGGAGTGATAATGATCGTGAAAAGCTTATTCATGTTTTGTGCATTGAATTACAATGTTGGACTATTGTGTGACAAAGCAAGAGGTGACCTGCCTTACAACTATTTGAACTTTTTTAACTGAAAGGGAACTGTAAAGCATGCTAAATATCCTGTTGAACATCCTAATCCAGTTGATAACAAAAAATAAATAAATCACACCATAGAGCTTCATACTCATGGGTGCTTGTGCAAAAAAACAATTTCACCTTTTTTAAAAAAAAATAAATGCCTTTAAAGTGCTTTTGTTACTACATTGTTAATTTAAACTTTTCAGTTATAGGCCAAAAAATGTAACTTTGCACTACTTCCATTTTCCAGTTTCCTTTTTTTCTTTAATAAAAAGAGCTGCTTGACAATGCAGAAACATTTTCATGTGAGTAGTCACATCCAAAATGAATTATAGACTTATAGACTGAACAACTGTTTGTATTTTAACTCTTAAGGTGTCGTATACTGTATGTTGCTCATTTAACAAAGCTAATACAACTAACTGTGAGTTTGTTTTTTGTGGCATATGATAAGACAAACTAAATTAAAATAGGTAGCTATTAAAACAATCAGCCACAACATCAAACCACTGACAGGTTAAGCAAATATCATGGATCATCTTGTTATAATGCAATGTTTTCCTTAGAAACCTTGGATCCTGGCATTGATGTGAAAGCCACTTGACACGCACCATACACCCAAACACTGTTGCAGACCAAGTACACCACTCATGGCAACAAGACTCCCTGATGGTGGTACCCCTTCCACCCCTGCATGAGACTGCACACTGCAAAAACTGCCCAAGACTGGCCTGAGAGACCAAAGGCCAAAGATCTACATTATTAGTATCATTATGTCTAAACTTTTCCCCTTTGCCTCTTTTAAAGATCCAGCCACTGTACAAGATACTAAATCCTCTCAGGAACAGGACCAGTGTTAATATTAAAGGTGCAATGGGAAAGATGTATTCATTTTCATTTATTGTCCGATTGTGGCTCAGCAGCCAGTACCAAGTGCACAAATTAACCCCGAAGCAAATGACGCATTCTCGCTATGATATCAAGGAAAGTGGCTGCTCCAAACATATTCATTGATTTGGAGAAATCGCACAAACATATTCTGCAGCTGGGAGAGCTCTCCATCTCAAATGTCACGCTAGAGTAATCCGTTTTCAATGCTTTACGATTATGTTTGCTGAGAACGTGTTACCCAGCAAAAGTACACAGAGCCGTAAATGAAGAGAAAGAAAACATGAAAACAGTTCTAGCCACTTTTAACTCGGCACAGAAAGATTAGCACAGTGACTCCTGGCAGAGAAGAGGCTTTTCTCCCACTTATGAAAAGAGACGCATTAACAGCACCAGCCACTCAGACTGATATGACAAATGTTGTGTTTTACAGGTTTTGGTAACATTTGGTTTTGGCTGTCATTTGTGATTTTTAGAACTTTTTTCAATGAAGAACAGAAGATATGTCATGTCATGTCATGCTGTGATATGTTGGCCAGCAAATATTTTACAGCACAGTATACTGACCTTATGCAAATTTAAACATAACAGACATGCTCACATACAGTATACCAGTATATACAGTATATATTATGTTAATCTTCTGATTGTTTACTATTCAAATATCTAGAAAATTGTATTTTTAAGCTTTAGCAACATTTTCTTCAAACCTTTTGATCCTATAAAAGCCTTTCAATTGTATCAAACACACAGGCAGCCCACACATACACGAAGATCTCCAACAATGAGATTTAAATCAATGCACACAAATGCAAATTCATATAAACTTACATAATATAAACTTAAACTTGGTCAAAAACACCTACACAAATGCACCAACTCATCCCAGTAAATACACTGTAGGTTTGACCCAGCTTATAACAACTACCTTAATGCATCAGCCCAAAAGTGACACTGGGGATCCCATAGTGTTCACCCACCATTGCTTTTATGTCATAAGGATGTTATATGTGGCTACGCTAGAGGTGGGACCAAGTCATTGTTTTGCAAGTCTCAAGTCTTTGCACTCAAGTCCCAAATAAAGTCCCTATTCAGTAACAGTAATAACATAGAGTACTAATATATTAAAGAAAAACAACTTTAAAAAAAATGTGCTGACATTACTTGTTCATAGCATATAGTCCTAATCACCAGTACAACAACATTGAAAAAATCAAGTGATTACCAAATGTCCCAGCAAATTAAATCAGCACTTTTCAGCAAATTCTTGACTGCCAAAGAAAGCATATAGTAGGTCTTACGCTTCATTCGGCCACTGCAGTGTTTGCAATATCGAGTGCTAAAATAAACTGTAAGTTCAATCTAAGTTCAGGTCATCAACAGCCAAAAGCCCACAGCACGGGATATATAATTTGTAAAGTTTCCCTGTTTTTGAAATATATTTAATTTAATAAGAGCAGCAGAATGGAATTTCTTTGGAGGGCATTGCTTATGCATGCAATTAAAATCAGTTCTCGTGGGAATTAAACAGCACGCTGTACTTCCTATTTAAGTTTCATGACTTACGTCAGATTTGGGAAAGAGAGAAGCAGATTAATAAAATGTGCGTGTGACTTCTGCTTTTCATAAATCAGATTTGACCCGACATTTTAATGCCCAGATTGCACAGAAATACTAAAAATAAGACTCCACATTAAAAAAATAGGATTGCATGCAAACTTGGCCGCTTGTGTAATCCTCTCATGGCCTTTGGCAACTTGTGACCAGCACCCTCCCTCCGCTGCAGACAAAATATTAGCTCTTTTAACAATCTCCCTACAAAAAAAAAGCTAGAAAACTGAGAGCAGCAGAAAGTTAGCAAGTTTTTCACAGAAAACTGTGAGGAAATGTTCAATCAAGCACTGTAAAGGCAACTGCAATGCAATTTATTCATACTAGAATACATGTCTGGGAAGAGCTCTTTGAGCTTTAAAGGTTATTTTCAGGCATGTATGCCAGTTTCACAGCATTGCTTCTCATAACTCTGCTAAAATGTGACTGTGGCATGCCTTCAGTGCCTACTACAATAACAGTGACTGATTCCCTGATGTGGTTGACATCTGATTTGTTGTACTGTCTGAGCTCAATAATGGATTCTGCCAAATCACACTCCTACACCACTACAGGCTAAAGTGAGACTACAGGTGAGTATTAACCTGTCAGCCATCAGAACCCTCCAGAGTCCATTTAGGTGAAGCAGCTCCAGTTGGACTCATACAAGTTTACACAGAATAAACTTTGAAAATGCACATAATTAAAGGTATGCATACCCCGTCTTAACACGATTTATAATACCCAGCATGCTCATCATTCCATCTTATGGTCCTTAGTCAGCATGAAGTTGTGCACTTGTGCAGGAGCAAAATGCTCACACACTCAAGATAGGCAGCATGTGGAAATTCGCAGGTATGGGGGGAATTGGGAAATGAGGAGCAGTTGCGTAGGTGAGTGTGGGCATATACAGTGAGAAAACACACTGGTGGTGACTGGTGGTGAGACAGAGAATACCAGGATCTGGAATAATAGGTGAGGTACTGAAAAGTGGACAAAAAAACTTCCAAGTGTTAAGAGTTAGCTGATGCCATTACAGCCAAAGCAGAGATTCCGTAATTATGCACAGCCAACCCATTCTCAATCTGACTTGGTCAAATACCTCAATTTTGACAGTGCTTTTAGCATAAAATAACAACGCCAAAAGGCACCTTTTACATCTGCATGATACGCTCTGGATGTCTTCAGCTGAAAATGCAGACGGTAGCTACATCCTGGAACTCACAGAGCAGACACAGAAGGCCCTACAAGTGTGAGGGGTACTCCATGCATGTATTCATAAACATATTTTGGTGCACTGTTTAGCTGTTGCATGAGAAAGTTAGTCTGGCTGCTTTCTCATGCAACAGCTAAACATTTAACTGTAGCCAACATGGCGGCCGAAAATCTGGATGCTGTCAGGATTTTTAAATGCCCAAATATACCTTTATACTATGACACCACTCAAGCCTACGTGAGAGTGATTTGATTTGATTTGATCACATACACACACACACACACACACACACAACATTTTACTTTAATCTCTCAGAGACCACATTTTGTAACAAATCAAAAACTCATCATAATGCATAATACAACACAGTGTAGCAGGCAACTGTAGGTCTGAACAAAGTGTTTCAAAAACATCAAAATATCACAACAGGAACGCCTGAAACTAAAGATGCCAAGCAGAGGCGGCTTTGTTTACTTATGAACAGTAACTTCAAATCAAAGGAATGACTGTCAGTCAGCAGCTAATGACCGCCTCAAAGAAAGAGGTTTGAGTGCAAATGAACGACTTTGCAAATGCTTCTCATTTTCTTTATGGTGTTGTCTTTTGGCAAAATAAAACTAAGGGCTCTTTTGGACTATGGACTGTTTTGCCTTTTCAAAAGTCAGTGTCATGTCTGGTCAAGTTACCTAGTTCATGCTTTTCAAAGTTTTCTTTTTTTAAAGTTCATTTCCTGTTTTATTTTGTTTTTTACCTCTCCTCATCTTTCAGATGCCCACTTCCTGCCCTGTGATTGTCTGCCCCACCTTAATATGTTTCACCTGTGCCCAATCACTCTCTCCTCCCATGTGTATTTAATCTGTGAGCTCCCTGCTCCATGTGCCAGTTCACCTTTGTATCTTGTGTCACACTCCAGCATTCACTCTTGTGTTTGATTTCCCGGTTATTTAGATCCCTGCTCAGTTTTTTTTAAACCGGATTTTTTGCCTAGCCCTTTTGTTTGCCTGCCTGACTGTACAGTATATCAAACTAATGTTGAAAGTCAATTTATTTGTACTGAACCGGTCTTCCAAGTCATGCTCTTGAGTCCTGATTTTAGTGAACCAGTCTTGTCAGTTAGCTAACTTTGTCTATTTTCTGGTTTAATTTGAGTTTTGGCTAAGTGCACCCTCTTGGCTAAAATATCCTTTCAGTCATACATTTCAATTTTTTGTCCATCTTAGAAATGGGTGACACTTGCAAAGAACTGGGCAGAGAAGACCCACCCAGGCCCACTCGGTCCTAACAATATAGCTTTGTCACTATGGGTACCACTGTGTGTTGTTAACCATAAGCTGATCAATGATCACTGTCACCAAACGGACAACTATTTACCTGTACAACGTCATGCATGGAGGTCATGAATCCCCCAGTCTTTGTCTGCACACATAATTTATTCAGACTGCTGTGCAAGTCTGTGAGATCTTTCAGTGAGGCAGTATCCACAGGATTTCCTCTCAATAACCAAGACTGGATGAACTTGCATTTTCTTGTTTTTTTCTCTTTATTTTGATTCCTCTCTAACTCTCCAGTAATGAAAAGCCTTGTATAGTAAAAAAGAAAAAAGAGCTAGCACATTTGGATCAAAACCAAGGTCTACAAGCTTCAGACAGAACTATTTATGTCATGTGAAAAACTCTCAGGGCATTATTAATTATTTGGCTCCATCCCAGGGCTATGAATGCAGTCTCTCCATACCAGTAATCATCGGTTTTGTGCATACTGACTATTGACACTTTTACAGTGAAGCTAACTCCTCTAGCCCTCTTCTCTTCCACCCACCAGAATGTATTGATTGATTTCAGCATATTTTTGGAAAAAGCAATCAAATGTGCTGAAGTTACTGAGAAACATCTCCGAATTTCTTTCATTTCTCTCGACCATACTGTTAAACATAAGTCAGTATATTATCACCACACACACACACACACACAAACACACACACACAGGTAAAAATCTATACCCCCACTCCATCTCCTAGGCTCGCTGTTGTAATCTCTCCCAACATAAAATATGTCCTGTCTCCATGTGTGAGAGGCAATCTGATGCATCTGGTCCTGCAGCAGTGAAACACTCTGTGTCCTTGTTTTGTTCTTCAGAAGCTGCCAGCCTGACCCTGTCTGTACAGCACAAGTATTGTATGTAGCAAGTGTGACTTTCTTTCAACGATCACCAGTGTTCGAGGATGGTTTTATCAGAATCAGGTTGTCACTTCCATAATACACACTAAGAATACATGGGAGCAAAATGCTGTTCTCCATAGATGAGTGTGAGAATAATATGGGAGCATAATCAAAGTTATATATGTGGTTGATGTCTAAAAATAATGATCATAAGTAAGCCAGACCTGATCTGGCCTCTTTCACTGTAAGCTTCCCTCCACTATTGCAATCTATCAGAACAGATAGACAATGAGTTCTGTCTCCATTTGTGAGAGGCAATCAAGTCTGGTCAGCCTTATCCACACATTGCATCATGACTTTGTTGTGGTCTGACATGCCTGTAGCTGGCATCAAGCAACAGCTACACTGTTAGTATTAATGTGAAAAGATGGAGGGTGGGAGAAGAGTTTTTCAACCCCTCACCACTGTCTGAGGCTTCTCTGGGCTAAAGTTTATTCAAATAAAGTATGAAATTCAAAACACCTTTAATATCATGGTTGCATGCCTCCACACACCAGTCAAGTTGCGCTTATAGTGTAAATCCAAGTCTACGAAAACACAAAACGCTTCAGACACACATCTTCCCCTCAACAACACAGAAGATCTACACAGTCAGTCAGAAATAGGTAGAAAAGTGTTTTTCCAGAACATTATGATGACATGGTGAAGTGGACCTCTGACCTTTCAATGTAAAATGTTAGCACTTCATCATTATATCCTATTCGACATTAGTGTGAAATGTTCTTATTTTGTCACAGTTTGCATTTAAAAGCGGATTAAGGTCTTTGTACTGAAATGTTGTTATTAAAGTTCACCCTAGCAAGTAAAGCCAAATGTGTGAGAGTTTTTGTTCTGCTTTCTCTTTTGGTCCATTCTTCCGCACCTGTTGACCAACAGGCGTGCAACCGCTTTAATTTGCATTTGAATTCTTAAGTTAGCCAAAAATAAAGTCACAGTGACCTTTCTCTTTAAACTTCAACCTTAAAGTAATTCTGTCAAATTGTTCTTGAGATATCATAATCAAAACCTAACCTAATTATATTTTAACTGTCCATTCAATAAGTTACCCTTCCATTGGCTTTATGTTTACTCCTCTTGGTTCATTTGTAAAATAGTCAGCGTGAAATGAACCCAGACTAGAACTGACAGGCAACATGTTTCATGTTTCACCTTGGGCTGGACCAAATTAATCACTCTTATTAACCAATTAATCAGCTGCGTCAGAACAACTTCCGTGTCTAAAAGTACTGTAGAGTAGCAATACGGAGCAATGTTTTAATGAGTGGATCCCTATTTTGTGAGACCATACATCTTCCAGCCACTGGTTTCACATTTATTGACAGTCGTAATGTAATGTAGTCATGTACCAATAAAGGCAAGGAAAAAGACTGCAAGCTAACTATGATTTGGTAAACACTGCACAATATAAACAATATTGCACAGAAATGATTTGTATTAAACACATTTTTGGCCTCAAGCATACATACGATGCTTTCTGGTATGAAACAATAACTGTAAACATAACTTGTTTACAAGAAAACTCCATACAGCATAATGAAATTGGAATGACTGATTTCACACATTGATAATTGCCAAAACAATCCATCAGTGTACACTTCATGGTGATTCTCAAACTTTTTAAATAATATTCCCCTTTGAAATGTTCCAGTCGTGTACCCCTGACTAGCCCAAAAAAAGAAAAAGAAAAAAGGTGATTACATTTGTTGTGGCAGTATGTAGTTTTTTTGGGTGTTAACGACAGATGTGGAAAAAAAAGGGATATTTAATTTTTGGTTATTCAAAGTTAAATTAGTTTTTAATTACATTTTTTTCATAGAAGTGGCTATGGTATAATTATTTTAGGAATTGTGCATGACTGTTATTTTTTAATGTTTAATGTAATTTAAAAAATCTGCATGCCCCCTGGCACACCGTGAAGTACTAAAATATCACTAGGGATACCCCCATTTGAGAAATTCTGCAATATAAGAATATTTGATCAAAACTGCATTAAAACAAAATCACCAAATACCTTAATAAAATTATTTGAAAATGTATATATTATGACATCAGTTGTTACTTTCTCCTGAGTGCCAGTTGTGTTTGAGCCTAAATTAATATTGAAATCTATTTTAGGACAGCCACTGGAGTGTTAAAATTAACTAATGTGCGTGATCTCTGGTTAACTCTTGTTTGAGGACTCTTGTCCTTGCTTTTGTTGCTTTTTCAGATGTCGTTTCTTCTCCCTATCAGGGTCTAGTCATTTCAGGGAAGGCCAAGCTACAGTTTGCAAATGTTCGAGCCTAGCCAGTGTACATTAGCAGTATAATATATAGTATACTCCTGGATAGATGTAAAGTTTGGAGACAAATAAGGAGAAAATTGCAAGGTGACCTTATTGCGCATCAGACCAAGATGCATAATCCTGTAGATGCACATCATCACATACTGAGTTCAAATGCATGCCACTCTCTCTATCTTTCCTGTCATCCCCGTCTTTGTTCCATCTAATGAAGCAGAAACGCCATAAAAAATTATGTTTGAGAAAAGTACGGCAGTTCAGCTTTATTTGTGCAGTGCTTTGGTGGTGTTGGTGGTAAAAAAAGCCACTCTAGGGTATGAGCCTGCATCCTTGAACCAAAGACCATCACAGAGATGAGAAATGACTTCAGGGAAATGGGCTATTGAGACAGTAACACACAGATGTGCACGCCATCACAAACATACACACACACACATACGTACACAATGATGCTCCACAAATCTGAGACACACCCAGTGTGCTAAGGAATAAATCCTGAATTGACTCGGACACACACACTGTTGCCAGAAGAGGCCTGCATCAATGCACAGACTTGGACATTCTCGACACAAACAAACACACACACACACACACACACACACACACAATGCACATAAACTTTAAGGACATAAACACACGCACACAGACACATTCACTCAATTTGAGGCTCTATCGGGGGTGAAATAGAATTTAATGGCACTACTTGTGAAGTTGCCCTCAGTAGAAAATGACCCAAACTTTTGTCTGAGTTCAAATGAGGGACACTGTCAGCTGTGAGTTTATAGAGGCAGGCTTGTGACTCTGGGATCAGTCTTTTGAATACTTTGATTCAACAATGATATTCCCAGCTGGGGAATAGAATGAGTCACCTGTTCTCATTGTGTATTTTGTATTCATTGAACGTGTGGTTAAATGAGGCTGAGTCAGTTCATGGACACCTTTTTGTTTAGATGTTTCAGAAAGTCAGGAGGCTCAAAATAAAGGACACAAGCTGATAAGTACTGACCTTTTCTCTTATATGGCAGGCTATGATACCAGTGTTGTTCTACAAGCTCTTTGAGGCTGTACTAAGCTAAATTCTAACATTAGCACGATTACATGCTTATGGCTCATTTATGTCCACTTTACATACAAAATAGATTTGTCCGTTTTTAACATTGTAAACGTCAGTGTCCTCCTACTTCCACGTGTCCTTATTTTGACATAGACACAGCAAATAGATGGCACTATAGGGCAGAGTCAAAGACAACAACAAATAAAGAGCTGAGGAGGAGGATCTGTTACCTTTTAGAAAACGTGCAAAAACACAGACTAAATGAACGCAGAGTACTGAGGGTAAGCTCCATCTGTGTGTGTATACCTATCTTATGTTAAGCATAGATATAGTGATAATCCTGGCATATTGATGCTTATCAGCTATAGTGTTTATAATGGTCACAGGAATATTATGGTTTTGTTAAGTTTTGCAGGTATTTGGTCAAAAACCAAAATACTGGACAAGTTGATAATTTTACCTAATGGTGCTTGAGGTAAAATTAGCAAATCAGGGTTAATTATTAATCATATGCGTACCATGGATGTGTACACCAGTTTTTTTACTGCAATCCATCCAATAATTGTCAAGATTTCAATTTAAAAACAAAACAAAACAAAACAAAACACCATTCACTTGGGGTCTCTAAGGATAATTCATTAGAATAAACCAATAGAATATATCTTTAAGGGTCTAGTCTAATCTGTTGTAGATTTTGTGGCAATCTATCCAAAAGTATGTGAGATATTTTAGTCTGAACCATAAATGCCAACCCCATGGTGGCACTTGAAAAATATTCAGAGGATCACCAAGGACAGTAGGGTTTATCCTCTGGTTACCGTGAATGTCTCAAAATTTCATGGTAGTCTATTTAATAATTGTTTAAATGTATTAGTCTGGACAATTAAAAATGATGGACAGACCAGCTTTGCCATTTCAGGCAATTGGAAGTGACAGATATCTAATTAATTGGTGAGTCCAACTTGGTCTGGATGCACCACTCATTTGCTGCCATTAAAAGAAAGTTGCTTGTTCATTAGTTTTCACTTCTTGTGTGTATAAGATTTACTGCCAGTGACAATACGTCAAAGATGCCAAAAACCATTGCTAACTTAACTGGGCACTGATTTTAGCAACTTGTCAAAACTGTATGAATTCACCAGTTTCTCTCATTGTCCTTGACAGCTTGCAAGTGTTGGCAGACACAATACAATATCTATTGTATTCAGCCATGCCAAGCCGTGTGAAAGATGTGTGTTTACCAGTCCCTGTTGTTTACCATGCTGTTGGTGTTTATTGGCATGTAGATTTCTTGCTGTACAAGCTGTCAGTTCAGGTCAGCACGAACAGCATGAGTAATTTCTGAGTGCTGGTTCTAAACGCTATCCATTTAGCCCAAACTGGCACTGTGTTGGTCACGATCCGAATTTCAAACGCATGAAAAAACTTGAAATCTCACTTTTTCTCCATAGCTTCCAGTCAACATTTGTATGTGGGGGGCATATGTGGGTTGTAAATGGCTGGAAAATGGCCCCATATGGGACTGCCCATTAGGTTTATGATGGCACCATGCCATTTATTGGCATGAGTGGGTTTACCGGAGTTGGCCACAGATAAGATGTCCATTTTGGGACCACACCCATGGTACTTGTGATATTCTGTCAAGTTTGTGTCTGTTCCTGTTTTATTTTGAAAATGTGTTCTCATTGTGTCAAGTACTACTTTTACTTCCTGAGTTATCCCACCTGTTTTGATTGCCTCATGTGTTTCACCTGTGTCTTGTTTCACTCACCTGTGTGTAGTTACTAATCATCCTTTGTGTATTTAAAGCCCAGTGTTTCCCCTGTTCAGTTGCCAGATTGTCGCCATAGTGTGTTCATGCTCTTCAGCCTTTTGTTCCCCTGCTTTTTGGCTCTGCTTTGAGGAATTTTGTTTCTTTTTGAGGAATTTTTTTTATGGAATTTGTTTCTTGCGTGATTTTCCTGAATGGATTTTCATGCCTTTGCTGACTGTCATCATGTGTATGACTCCTGATCACCTCAGTAAAGATTTGAATCTGATAAAGTGTTTCATGGTGTTTGGCACTTTCCTCTGCACTGAGTCCCTGTTTCATATTAAATCTTTACAGGTACAGACCATTATAGAGCCCAGTAACAATCCCACTTAGGGTACATTTTGTAGAAAAAAATTAATACCCATATGGGCCCCAAATATAAATGTTGGCTGGGCTATAGGATGGTAAACATCACGTGCAAACGTTTACCAAAAGTTTTACTGACTTTCAAATGTCATGTCAAATTTTTTGACAGGAGTCCAAAAACTGTGATGTTATTGGTGTCACCTTAAGAAGGCTACATAATGCAAGCAGCCTCAGGGCATCACAAATAAACCAAACAATGTGGTGAAGTTGCTAAGAGTCATGCTGGCATACAACAGTAAAGGTAACAGAGGAACAACCAGACAATGTATGATTTCATACCAAAAATAAATGGATTATTTACCAAAACCATGTCAGTTTAAACTTGTTTTCATCATATTTTTATAGATACGCAAGCATCTAGAGGTTCTGTTGCCTCCTGATAGAAAAACCTGTTCGCTGTATTTTATACTAAACTGAGTCCCTTGCAACATGCAGCGATCACAAATAGCTTTCAGTATTACAGAAGTGAAGATGAAAAAAAAAATAGACTATACAAATGAGATACCGAAAATCCTTCAGCATCCTTCAGTGTAATATAAAAAGCTCACAAAGCAATACATTACTAGAGCTTCTACAGCACAATGGACATGCTGTATATATCTATTTTTGTTGTTTTAAAATTGTAAACAAAACACATTTGTCTGGAAGTCTCTCAACACCATCAACAAGTCATCACTCTCTCAAGTATAACAAGCTAAATAACAAAGCTGTCAATCACACATCAAAGGTGACACCAGGGAAGAAAAGTATTACATACATGGAAACGTAACTCCTTGTGTGATGAAACATTTTGCAACTGTTCTGAACCAAGTGGTTGAACCCAGAAGAAGAAAAAAAGAAAAAAGAAAAGAAAAGAAACACAAGAACAGCAAGAATCTTGGAAAAGTAGATGATTTCCTTGACCTCCAGTAGTAGTTGCAGTGGTTAACGGTGCATATTTGGATGCAGAAGTTTAAAGCTGATCTTTTTTTCTAGCTGTTACATATGCTATTAGGACCAGGCCTCATTGCTGCTTTAACATCCCTTGAACTAAATCTTTCTATGTAGAGAAATGATATGTCAATTTTTGCAGTCCCTTCACTGAGATTTTAGCAATAGCAATTAAGAGCTGAGTCAGCTTCCCCTGTCTTAATAATAGATCAAGATACAGGCTCACATTGGCCTTCCACTTTGAGACATTACTCAGCAAGTAAACAGCTCCACCTCTACAAATCAATCTCATTCTAAAATGCACAGACACCAGCACATCAAAACCCAGAAATATTCCATGCACTGCAGTCTGCCAAACTTTTCAATTTGTAGCAAACAGACAGGCAAACATCCTCAGAAAGTATGATGAATGTCTTATCTGTCTGCTTCTATTTATCTGCCAACCTGTATATTTATGAGAGATTTTTGCGCTTCAGTTCTTCCACATACAGCAGCAGGTGAACAAAGTGGGACAATCAGGGAGTTTGGGCTTTCTGTGAAAACACCAAAATATTGTGTTTTATTCATAAGATGCAAAGGCGAACACATGTATGTCTATGAGTTCCTACATGCACTTGTGGATCTTAGTCTGTTTGTCTATTTGAATCATCAAATTCCCCGGAGCGCAAAGTAGAAAGAAAAAATAAGGCGGCCATCCCTCCACCACACGGAGAGACAGACAAATGCAGAGACAGAGTGAAAGAGAAGCAGCTCGCCTTCCACACCATCGGGAGTGTCTGAGAGATGCTGACAGCTCATTTCCATGAACTGTCTGACTGTGGCCGATATATACTGGGACAGGTGAAAGGAAGGAAGTAGGAGGCAAAGAAATATGGAGGTCCAAGTCAAGGTGACGCCAAGTTGGAGATGAATAGATTATGGATGACGGCAAAGGAAAGACAGAAGGGAGCACATAGAGAGACAGCTGAATCTTAGGTGGCATGAAAGGACAAATGGAGACAGAGAAGGCAGAGAGGCAACTGGAAAGAGGAGCTGGAGCAAAGTCATCATGATGTAAATAAAAAAAAAATCTCTGTGACCTGCTAGAGGAAAAACAACAAAAAAATATGTATGTGTGACACTTTTGCTGTTATATTCAGGTACTGCTGTGTGCAGGAAATGTTGAATTATGTCCCAGCATTTGACACTTAATATAAGAATAGACTGAGTAAAAATTATGTTTCAGTGTTCCAAGGTAAAACATAAATTCCAAAAACAGGAGAGGCAATACTTGAATGGATTTAATAATGGGCTGTTTCAGACTAAGTACATCATTTCAGAACTTGCCTTCAAGACTATTGGAAGAAAAATCCCTTAGTACCCAACAGTGTTCTTTTTTGTTAATTTCAGTTAAGTTGTCGATAGGGCCCAGTATCAACTAATTGTGCTCAGTGCTTACCTCCATCTGTACTCACTGTGCCATGTTATCAGATAATTAAACATTCATTACCACAAGTATCTAAAGTTAGTCTTTCCCCTTTATTGCTCAAGTGGACAGATTTAAGATTATCGGACAGAATTAGAAAAATCACTACAAGGAAGGTCGCAACAAGGTTTACCAAATGATTAACTTTTCAGCCTGTACGCTGGTTTAGCTTGGTTCCCACAGGTTCCCAAAGATCTCCACAAAATTGAGCCAAGTGTGCAAGGCTCATAACCCAGAGGTCAGTGGATCAAAACAGTCCTCTGCTAACTGTAAATGCTTTGGATAAGCAGGACACCACTTCCCTGTCTGTCTATACTCAGGTCTTGGTTCCCACAGGTTCCCAGTATTCAACCACTTGGTTTAAGCCAATTGAACCAAGCATGCAAAGCCCAAACCCCAGAGGTAGATGGATTGAAACCTTCAAGAACCTTTTAGGGAATTGGAGGAAAATTGGAAAGAAAGTCAACAAAATGTTTACCAAATGCTTAACTTGCTTAACAATGTAGCCTGTACATTGCTTTATCTTAGTTCTTACAGGATCCAAAGAGTCAACCACTTTGTTTAACCACCCTCTAAAAAGTTAGCCACTGGTGGGCCTTGATTCTTCCTCCTTTCAATTTTTTTCTTCAGTTCCCTAGAAGGTTCTTGAGAGTGTCCACTTAAGCATTAAAGACGCATGGCATTTTACGCATGGCATTTTACTGTCACACTTGTGACTAAAATGCTTTGTCATCTAATAACATGAAAAAGTGAGAATGAATGGAAAGGATTGAGACCACCTAGGAACCACTCAGCAGAGCAGGGCTGATGCAAGAAATTGCTTGGATGTCCAAGGTACTGGATTTAGGCAGTCTCTATGGAGGCATAGGTTCAAAGCCCACTGCTGCTATTCTTTTAGGACTTGCCTCTAACACCATTGGAAGAAAAATATGCAGACACCTTTTAATGTCCTACATTGTTTATTTCCCACTTCTGTATGTATCCAGTATGAACTTGTGTAAATACTACACACCAGAAATGCATACTGTTTACCTTCAAGTCCCCAAACAGACCAAGTATGAGTGTGGACTGGTAAGTGGAGAGTTGCCAGCTTGCTTACTGGGCAAAGCAGAGGTGCCCTTTAGCAAGGCAGTAAACCCCTAAATGCTCAGGACACCTGTCCATTGGCAGCCGCCTTGCTCTAAAATCTCTACATTCAATCCATGTATTTAAGCTCCTATTTGTGCATGTATATTTCAGGTCTGTGTATGTAAATAAGATGAGAGTAAATTGAACTGAATTTCCCCTGTGATTAATACATAAATGTTTCTTCTTAAATACAACCAAGGATGTGAGTTGTTAGATGTGCCAACTTATTTTAAAAGCCTGTAAGGTACACTCCGTGGTTTTGTCAGAAATTTAATAACATTACTGAGTCCCAAAAGCATGTGTAAACACATTTTCCCCCTTTTAAACCTCTTGCAGGACAAGCTGTAGAGGTTATTGTTTTTAAAAGAGTTTTTCTTTTCTACTGGAATGACTTTGAAGACAACAATGCCTGCTGCAGTGAGTCAGCAAATGCTTTGTAGAAGGTTTTGAATATCCAGCCCATGTCAATGTGACTTCTTTATTGTGTCAGATGTTCGGTCGATCACCTGTCCCCCCGTACCTGTTTATTCCCAGGAAATAATTCACTCAACACCTACAGTAAATGTTCTTGAAGCTTATATGAGAAAAACAAGCAAAATAGGCACGTTTGTTACATAATCTGAAGCAGTCAATCAAAACCTCAATGCAAACTTTTGGTTTCACACAAGACGGGAACAGCTGTCTCCTGGGTTTGCATGACCCATCCCTCAAATACTACTACCTCTGTACACAGTCCAATCACCATAAAAAATGTTGGGATTGCACTTTCCTGCAAACCATGTATAAATAAAATATCCATGTCATCATCTAGCAAATGCATTGAGATTTCAAGTTTCAACGATGGTATGGTTATGTTTCCAGCTTCTGATGATAAAGTGAATAAAGAAACATTGATAAAATGTGCAAATGTAATGTATTTGTGGTTTGCAGAAACATACAATGCTAACATTTTCTTTGAACGACTGTGCTACCAAGTGTGGACTTTTGGCTTTTTACATTACATCAAGTGCTTTCAGTGTCTAATATTGCCACAGATTGGTTTACACTGGAGTTAACTGAAAGCCTGGTGTGTCTTATACAAAGGATAAACTGTGTCTTATGCATCAGTGGGCTTTACCAAGCAGCTGTATTTGATGTCATGGGAATGAGAAAGGGTTAATCAGAGATGACAGCAATGGAGGAGATGGTGGATTTGGACACCAGCTAAAGGGAATGATAGAGTGAGAAGGACAAGAGTGGAACAAGGAAAGCCTTGTAAAAAAGGCAAAGGGAGAAAATGTGACAAGATATCTACTCCAGTACTGAAGCAAGCCAGCAGTTAAACAACTGTTTGTATGAACAAGCAGATACATGCCTTATGGTCAATACAAAAATGTTCAAACTGAACAGTAGCCACCTGCCCTACAGTAAAGTTATTATAAACATACAGCAAATATGAAAATATTTTTTAAATTTTTGAAAAAAAAAAAAAAAAAAAAAAACACAAATCCATACGGAGTGTCACTGCTATGTTGGGTTAAACAGAGCTGAAATGCTTTCTGATAGCCAGCGGTGATATGTTGTTTTCTCTGTAGCTCATAAAGGCTGCAGGTAATACCTGGGGAGAGTCTCTATCTTTCTTGCTCTCTCTTTCACACACACTCACACAAACACAGAATCCAACACAGACAGAAACATAGACATGTAGATGAATATATGTCCACCCACACATATACGGAACATACAAGCAAGCATATAGAAATACACAGATTCACACGCACAAACATCCAAAAAAGCAGAACAGAAATGAAGTATGAATAAAATAAACATACGTTTGATTTTAATATCCTGTCTGTGCATGTAAGTTTAATCCTCCACCTCATTCTTATTAGGAAGTCATCGTATACCACAGCTTTTGCAATGCCTTTGACATAGAAGGCGGCCGCATAGAACCATACGCAGTGTCATTATATGCCAGGCTGGACAGCACCTGCCTCAGCAGCATGAAATGCAGACTCTCTGCGTCACTTGAGGCTGGACGGAACTTGTTGCGTCTGCATGATATGTTGGTGGACTAAGTCGGGCTGAAATGCTGCCTGTAACTACATAATGTAGGGAGCATAATGGCCCTTATGGGGCTGGGGGACAGCGGTTGATGGAACGAACAAACCTGGACTTTCATGCAGGAGTCTAATGTTCAGTTCCTGCATTTGTTGACATCCCAGCATTGGTTGTCATGTCCATTTGATGACTAAACATAACCACGTGAAGCATCGTTCCACCATGTGCTTGTGTTGCCATCGAGGTAGCGGCATTATGGAATGTCAGCAGCAGCAGTAGAATGATACCTAGAGCATAATATGTAGATGCGGAAGTCCACTGCAAAGCTGCAATGTATGACGACTTGGGATGAAAACATGTTGAATACTTACGCACATACATAAACATCAATATGCACACAACTAGAGACACACATTTCTGCAAATTTGCACACACATGTACACACGCAGAGGCAAAAAATAAATATGTACAAATGACTGCATAGCCACATAGTTACAAATAGACAAAAATGTGACAAATTCATATCATTTATGACCTCACATGCATTTCGGTACTCCCTCAAGCACACGACATGAACACTTTGATTGACCCGGCCTTTGTTAATGTCACATCTCCTCTCCCATGTCCTCCTGGGCCCCCTCTGAATGGCTAATATCACCGATACGCTCCAATAGGCTTAAATGTTAAAGATAACCTGCCTGATTCTGGAGACAAGGAGAGAGACGTAAGAGGGTGGAAGACAGGAGGAAGATGAGGCGACTGATTGATACATGAACGGTTCGATGAGAAGAAGGTGAAAAGGGTGACTGTTTGGCAGTGTCAACACGCACACACACTAGCACTCACATTCACCCTGAAGGTGTTTGTGGACATTATGCACATCAACAAACTCTGCATGCCAGAGTGACTGATGTGAGTGTGTATGTGTGTGTGTGTCATGGTGTATCTCTGTGCATCACTGTGGATATTGGGTGCAATTAGAGCAACTTGGCATCAGTGCGTGCATGCATGCAGGTGGGCGTGCACATGTGTGATACATATGCAGCTTTTGTGCATCAGCCTCACAGCAGTGTCCCCTATTTGGTGCTAATCTGACCTATCCATCTCTTTCTCTCTCTCTCTCTCACACACACACACACACACACACAGAGGTTTTCTTACTGTGTCACTGTCACCGTCTCTTCTTTCCACACCACTCATTCAAGCTCAGTTCATGCTTCATGAACAAACACAGCAAACTGCCAACAGTCAAAATGAAAAATGTGCAGTTGTATGAGTGGGAGCACTGGTTCAGTGGAGGAGTTGAGAACCAGATCAAATTCCAAACATTAGTGTATCACTCACACATTTTTATTTTTTTTTACCAGTAGGAAGTTCCTGACCTCTAAAATAAATTCAGCTTGACAAATTGATCTCAAAAAAATATCATGAAAACAAAATATGGTTCTGCTCATTTAACACCATCATATAACTTGTGAAATGCTTTGTCACTCCTGAATGTTACCTTTATCTATTGATATAAATGTTTTTGACACTGTTGTTATTTGCCATTTTTATTTTCTTGGGGTCAGGTTTTCAACTGTTCCTTTGATGGGAAGCGGCATTTTAAGATACAAACTCAAAACCATACCAATATTAGATTACTGACATTAGAGTTGTGTTGTAAAGAGTGTTTCAGGTGCACAAGAGCTGAAGAGCAGAGGTGGAGGGAAAATACCGTACATACTCCTGGGAAATATTAGCAACCATAGATAATGCAATGTATTCCCATAGAACAGTTATTATATCCTATGAATTAGTGTCCCACAAATGACGTTATGTCCTTAATGTAAAGTTACAAAATCAATATAAATTTACAGATATTAGGTTTAGGAAAAGAAATATAGCGAGAACATATCTTAAAATGTCTCAGTTCACTTAAAGTTTACACCGTACCGAACATGTGTCCCCCAGGGAGAGTTCTATGTTTTGCGACCCAGTTACCACCTGAACGTGCGTCCTTTCAGACCACTTAAGACCACTTTCTTGTTCACCTCTGTCTGACATGCATGAATTACTCATTTTTGAATTTGAATTTAGGTGCATTTCTTTTCGTAGGAAAACTTACAGTTTATGAGAACAGCCTGGACAATGACAAACTTTATGGTGATACACAAATGATCCAAGCTTAAATCAAAATTTAATCATCAGCTGTTGAACTCTGCTGCACCTCTGCCTTTTACGGAGTTGGACACAATTAAACTGTACAGGGTAGAATTTGTTGTGGAAAACTGGCTCAGCTATGTTGGTCAGGGATGATATATCTATTTGGTGAAGTCTTTGCCCACTGTTGCCAATTCATCTTCATCCTTTGCTTCTGCAGCTGCCCTGGTGCCCTTTTGGTGTTTCTAACTTGGTCCATGTTTTTGCTTGTGCGTGTCTGATCAAGCTAAAACAAGTGCATGGATTCTATATTCAGTTTGGTTCTTGTCTGATCAGTTTGTTCTCATCTGCTGGCTTTATTTATGCAATTTAAAATGCCATAGGCTTGTACACAAAAGTGTTTTGTCTTTGACCCTTGTGAGATCTAAGGGAACCTTTTTTTTTTTACTTTTGTTTAAGCGTGTTGCCACAAGCCATGTTTAATGTATATTTTAGGTGTGTTAGTTGACACAATTGAACTTTACAGCACCTCGCGGAAACTTAACGCATTGGCATAGAAACCCCACCACCAACATGTTTGGAAGGTGTACTTGCAGAGTGACACAGGCACAACAACACATGGGTAAATGCTCACAATGACATGGGCCCCTTTTGTAGGTTACAGTGTGGACTTTGCAAAGAGGCGATGCACAACCATAAATGAGCCTAACTCTGTATGACTTGAAAAAAAGGACAAACACACTGTTTTTCTGTGACTGCTTCACAATTAAAGAACGATAAAGTCCATCAGTGACTAAAAGATAATCTTGCAGTTCTTTCTTGTTCAGACCATCACAATGACAGCCATTGGGTCTTTTTTATCTGTGGTTCTTATGACATATTGCCATAAGAACAATGGAACAATGTCCCTTTGGAACAATGTTAATGGGACAATTTCCCCCCAATCCTTGGGGTCCATTTATTTGTGCAGGTTTTACATCAGTGCTGTAGAGGCAAGTCAGGAAGTTCCAAAGCTTCCCAAAGTCACCCACAGTGCTACTGTGCAGTCCCAGCTGAGAAATGCACACACCTTTCAAAGCCTGCCAAAACACGTTACACTTTGCTGCAAGCCCTTGGCTGCAATCATACTGAAAGTCAAAGCCAACATCAACCACCCATGCAGCACATCTTTGCACATGAATTGTAGCGCAGCATAAACTCCATTAAATCATTAAAATTATCTGCAAACTTTTTTTAAACGAGGCACAAAGTCCCTTTTCAAACTTTTCTATGCAAAGAAAGCTGATTTAATCCTTGTGTCTGCTTCAGAATTGCACCCACCATTATTTCTTACACGCTGCAGTTGATGGAACTGGAAGCACAGTGTTTCTTTTCACCACAATGAAGCCAAGATTGGATCAGTGGCTCAGACCCAGTCCATCTGTCCGTATTTCTAATTATCCATCTCTAACTGTATCTCAGATGGTGCTGGTCAGACTTTCATAAACCTTGATGAAGCAACATTTGAAGAAATGTTTTCTTGAATCTTGATTAGAAAGCCTGACAGAATTGTCTACTCCAGACTTGACAGAGCTATGGTAGTGTGTCAGCAAAGAAGTGCTTTCATTTCAACAACTGCTTCTGTCTACACAACCTCAGTACAGTCCAGCAGTTGAACGTCACACTCATATCATTGACGTAAGCACTGTAGACACTGTCTGATACTAGGCTTGGCATAAGGTTCAAGTGATCGGCAGTTTGAAACAGTTAATATATAGTGCTGACTGGACAGCTATTGAGAAGCATCAATAGTAACTAAAGATCGGACTACAAAGGAGGCATTTCAGCTTTGTTTTACTGAAGCTGCTGTAACATTTTTCAGATAACAAGACGGACCCAGTCATGTGTGAGAACTGGAGACAGTATAAATATACATGACAGAAAATTATTCATTTTATATTAACATATTTTGCTAACACACCAAGAAAATCGGTCACTATGCAATTCCATTGTAACATTAAATACATTAATCCAAGAATTAAGAATAACATGAACCATAGCCTCCATGCTCTGATTAAACTCCAAATGTTCCACATGTTCCGTGAATCATTTTCTGCATTTTCTGTAAAATTGGGTATCCATGAGACTAGAATTTAAACTAGAAAGGTCTGTAGGTTTTAGCAGCTTTACATGCAACATGTGTGTGAGTGTGTGTGTGTGTGTGTGTGTGTGTGATGGACCCACAGGTGAGTCCGGCAGAGTCAAAGAGGTTAATGTGAGGTCAACCCCCATTAAAAGCCTGCAGATTTGCCTGAGACAAATGACACAAGGTCAACGTTTTTGCCCTCAACACCACAGCAGCGCCGATCATTCTGGCTTTTACCATCAAACATTCACCTCACTCTCTCCGGATGGGAATGGCAACCAGTGAATTTTCTGCTCTACCTGAAAGTTACCTTTCTCCTTCAGACCCTCTGGCTCTGCCATGAGGAGAAGGAAGAAGGGCATTAGGGAGATAAAAAGATGGAGGGAAGGAGGGATTGATGGGAAGGAGAAGAAGCTATTAATTTTAAGCATGAACACACTCACACGCACACAGTCGTCATCTACCAAGGTGTTTGTTATTAAGCCCACAACACTAAAGTCAGAGTGAGTGAAGTGTGTGTGTTTGCAAATATTTTGTGTGCAGTAAAATGGTGTATGTATGCATGTGGGTGTGCACGCATCCATTGTTTCAGTGCTTCACAGCAGTCCCCCATCTCATCCACAATTCACCCCTCTCTCTCTCTCTCTCTCTCTCTCTGTCTCTCTCTCTCTCGCTCTCTCTCTGTAATCTTACCCATGCATCTCTCTCTCTCTCTCTCTCTCTCTCTCTCTCTTCTTCAGTCATCCATCCGATGCAGAGGGCAGTCATTTCGGCTCAGGCTGATCACCACATTTCATCACAACACATGAGTTAGGAAGAAAATTACTATCAGTCACAGTGTGTGTGTGTGTGTGTGTGTGTGTGTGAACAAGTGTGGGAAAGAGGTAGAACTGTATGAAACCACAGGCACAGAACACAGTGAGAGGTACTGAGGTTGCATCCTGATAAGCAGCTGGATACTTTAGTGACCAAAACATGATTACAGCTCATGTATATCTATATATATATATATATATATATAGAGAGAGAGAGAGAGAGAGAGAAGAGCAATTATGATGTTAGGTAAAACCTACATAAATCAACATTTATGTATTTTAAATGTGACATTTCTGAACATGCGTCTGCCACAACAGTCAAACAACTGACAATATAAAATGTGAACTGTAATATAACATAACCATAGGCTTGTCTCACCAGACTTATTTTAAGGTTTTTTTAAACATAAACAACAGGTATTACTTTAATATTCATACAATAAAAAAACACTAAGCAACATTAAAAACCAACACAATTGCATAGCTCTGGGATGCTTTGTCATTTTTAGCAGTAGTGTAGGCAACTCAATATTTCATTCGTAAATATTTGTATATTTACCAAGTGTAAATATACAAAGTGAGTCATACATACATTCAAAACCAAAGGTGACCTTCAGCTATGAGCAATAAATAAACCATGAAGCCAGTGAGAGTTTGTTTTTTATGAATGTTGTGTGCCTTACCTAAAAATCAGATCTGTGCTCATGTTCTGCAGCAGTGCTGAGCCTGGCTTTACTTTCCGCCACATTTTAACTGATTCATATGTCTGCAGTTAGAGCTTTGTGAGCTGCTAAGATTTCTCTCTCATCACATCAGACTCTGTGTCAGTAATCCTGTCTCTCAAGGTGCTGCTTTGAAAATGCAGGGGACATGTCCTCATCAGTAGTTAGAACATGTGCGTTTGCCCCCCCCCCCCCCCTCCAAAAAACAAGAAAGTAGTATAGAAGTTTTATTTTGCCAAAATAAAACCCATTTACACCATGAATTGATACAGAAAAGGAACAAATTAAAAAAAAAAAAATCAAAATATCAAAATACAAGCTATGAATCACCAGCCCTTTCTCACTCTGAACTCGACATATAGCACCGCTCTGTTAGTGATATGGCTTTCAACCGTGCCATCAAAAGCAACCTTTGGCATCCAACTGGAAGATATCAGATGAGAATGCGATCGGGCAGAACTGGTGGAGTTGTTATTATATGCTGGCAGATGGCCAGATGGCAGCGGGCGTGTCCACATGGAACGCACATGGGCGGCATTACTTGAGAACGTGGCCTGATGGAACCAGTCGTGTACACATGAAAAGCTGAAGGACAGTGTCAGGTAATAACACTGCCGGTAACCACATAATATGAGGAGTGCGCTTATAGGGCCGGTGGGAGGAGAGGTGGATGGATCCCACAAACAGCTGACTTTTGTGCAGGAGTCCGGAGTTTTTTTTGCCTAATCCTAACCATGGTGACAGTCCATGCTGTTGTGTAAATATAAGGACCCTGCTGCTTCCTCCCATCACATGGTAAAAGGGCACATCATCCCACCATAATGTCATCCCACCATGTGCATTTGTTGACATCACCGTAACGGCATCCAAGAGTGTAACCAGCTGATGCAGAAGGATACCTAAAGCATCATGAGGGTCACTGACAGAGCAGCTCCATGTGACGAGTTGGGATGAGAACATGTTGGAAAGGCATACTCATTTGCTGCAGAGCCATGTACACAGCTCCGGTCCACTGGCAATGGGAGATGCGTCTATTGCCTATTTTTTGCAGGTTTTCCGGTCTTTCAAAAAACTGCGTACACGTGCTAATTTTGTTAAAAAAGGGGGAATAAGAGTTTCGTTCTAGCAGTCCTTTAAAATACGAGCTATGAGTCATATGTTGCTATCCCTCAGTATAAAAGTCCCTCAGTAATTTTATGCTTTTATTGGCAGAGAGGAAAAACGCAGGTGTTCTAAATATTATGGGGGAAATGTCCCAGGCTCCCTCCTCAAAATCTACATCTATGCATTTCTGTACTGTACACGTTATTGTACGGAGGTCCCCATTCTGCAGCTGTTTTATTTTAGCTCTGCAGTTATATCCATTATTAATTACAACAATTTCTTTCTGGTATTTAGCAGAACAGCACCAGCACATTAAGTGATATTTACAGTGCAGTTTATAAACAAACAGAGACAACAAGCTCAGGCATAAAGCTGTGGGATAATGGTTTTGTTATGAATAAACTTTTCATTCAGGACCATTATTTTTGCATCAAGCAATACTATCTTATCTTCTTGGATTTGACTGTTAACAAAACTATCTTCCCACCTGTGTTCACTCTCAGGCCGGTGCACTGTGTTTAAGCCAGAAATCACTTGTGACTGTTAACACAGTCAAAGCTTGTCTTCAGTCCCAGAGATCTTTAGCAGCAGCACCAGGGCGTTAAATAAAGGAGTTCAGAAGCACCAAAAGCACTAATAGCCACATCGTTTTCTCTCCAGCTCTGTCAGTCCATGCTGCAGTCTCTTACATTCAGCTTCTCCAACACATTTCTCCTGTCAAAAGTGGACTCATGCCTCTTTTACTTGGTTATTGGAGAAGCTCCACTGCCCTCCTCAAAGATTTCACATTCCTCTTTCCTTCTACAATTTCACCTATTGGAAGACATCCCATGAACTCTGTACTGATCTCGCTCACTCTTTGTCCCCCCTCGCCTTTTCTCTCTGTCTGTCTGCCTTTGCCTGGTGCACCTCAGGTTTTTAAGATCTCAGGACTCAGAGGGTGATTTCATCCTTCACTGGGCCATGAAAGCTCTTTATAAGTACATCACCACCGCCAGCGCATTAATCGCCTCGGCCATATTGATTTGGCTGTTCTGTTGTGCAAGCCAGCATATGGAAGAGAGGGAGAGAAATAAAGAAAGGGAGAAGAGGAGGAGGGAGTACAGGGGGTACTGGAGAGGGGAGAGGGAGAAAGAATGGGGAAGCAAAGAGAAAGACCATTACAATCTGGTAATTGGACTTTAATAATGAGCTAATAATAATAATGAGTTTGAAACTCAGGGTGAGAGGAATTAATATGCTTTAATGAGTTCATATGACCTGACAAACAATGTCTACCACATGTATCGGGTTAAAAAAACAGCTTTGACATTAACTAGCTAAATTGTTTGTCAGATTGCTGGAGAAGAAAATCTTCCTTAATGTTGTATTTTACATTGTGAAACTGCTCATATATTTGTTTAAATGTGGATGTGAGGTGATCACAAGCAGCAGGTGTCAGTCTACACAATGCGTCATAGTCCCACTTCCACTGCAAACAGGAAGTATCACTTCCTTGTTTCTGGAACGCATAACGTCAGTACAGCAGGTATGTAATGGCTCACATTTCACCCACATTGTATTGCTCAGCTGTGGCCCAAAGTACGAATGATTCTAGTCCAATTTCTTCCATCTTACACTCACTATATTGATTGATTTCATATTGGGCTGTGGGCGCTGTCAAAATGCTGCTTGTGCACAGCAGTACTCTGGCTAAATGCATCCATTGTAGATGCTGTCAGAGGAAGGAGGCTACTGCTGCTGTCATGCTGCTTTAGCTACGCAACCAGAGTAGACACAGTGTTGGAGTCATTACTACAAACCAAAAAAGGTCATGAGCTCACTGATCTATAGTATCCATAGTGTTTTGCACAGAAATGAAGTTTACAGCACAATGGAAGATGTTTCTATATGGCACGCAGGCTTACCTAGGTCACGGACATGTAAGTTAGACCGGTGTCTTAAAATTAGAAATAGGCCTTAAACTAATAGTTCGCCATCTTGGGAAATACACTTACTGGCATTGGCTTTCTTTCCAAAAGTTGGCTTTTAAAGATCAATTCCAATTTCTGTATCTCTGTGTGTGTTACTTATGGAGATGGTGTCAAGACATATTTAGCCTGGCTTAGCAACCAGAAACAGCTATCCTTGCTCCTTCCGAGGTTCAAAGAACCTGTCAACACATCTTGTCCATACACAAATAGAAATGAAGAAACAATGATAGACTTTTAGAAGTGAGCTTACCAGACCTCTGTAACCTGCTTTTAATCTTTGCTTGAGGCTAGTTGCTACATTAGCTGCTACAAGCACAACAAACCAAATTTCTGAACAAAGTGTCTTAGGTCGAGTTACACTGTGGGTAGTGTAGGCGGCAGGTTTTGACGTCTAAGAAGAATTTGTGGAATAAATAAGACAAAATCTCTGGTTTTGATGCATCAGTTTTCATTTATTTAAACTGTTTGTCATTATGAGTCCAAAGCATTATCATTGCTTTTTCAACCACCATACACTCCATGATTGTATCTTCCAAATGTCAACAACGTCTGGTCCAGACTAGCTTGGACTCCCCCCGAGTGAATTCAATCACTCCAGTTGTCTTAATCATTGAATGTGTCCCACCAGAGCTACAGACAGAGGCAGATGCTGGCGTATAGAAACTGACAGCTTGTTCATAACCCCCGAATTGAGCAAAATAGCAAAAAAGTATGACGATATTTTTGTAGCTTAATGGAGAGTTTTGTTTTTGATGAAGAGGGAAATGGAGCAGTAAAATATTGAGCCATTTTATCACTGGACAGAAAACACCCAGTAACATCTGGCTTTTCAGGGGGAAATATTACAATCAGGTTGATTCCAGGGACAAATGTCTGCAGCCATTATGGGTAGTTATCGGCTGCGGCTCCTGTTGGAAGTAATAGAAACGTGACACCCTGTGAGACATGCTAATTTTTCGCATCTCTGTAGGTATCTTCTCTGATTCTTTGTCAGCTTAACTGCCACAAATTCTGTCAATCCCCATCCAAGCAGCACTCAAATATTGTCCCTAATTAGTCTGCTGTGAGTCTGAAAGAGGTACCAAATAGGTAACAGATATGACAAAAACTTGGCCTCCATGCCAACAAATTCTCCTTCTCAACTTGTCAAATAACAGCGCTTGGTCAGTGTCCCTAAACATCAAACTCTGACCTTCTAGGTGCCCTCTGGCATCAGCTTTGGACACTCGGGGACAGCTTGTCAATTTAGGGTTGTTACATGCTTTGTGTTCTGTCATGATAAACTTCCATTTAAAATAGGAATTGAACAGTTTCTTCTCATGAAATGCATACAGTTTATTTTCAAAACAAACTTAGAACTTAGTTAAAAAAATGTTTTAAGGTTGACGTCCTTAGGTTTAGGACAACAAACAAAGCACATGGTTACAATAGGCCTAGAATGTTTCTGACTAATGTTATTTAACTTTTTGCCACATACTTGACATGATGTCACGAGCGTTGCATGCTATGTTACACACATAAGCACACTACATTGTTATGAATCTCATACTGCTGCTAAAGGGTGCCTCGGTGCATCGGTATCTGACACTGAGGCTGAGGGCCCTCAGCCCATAGGTTTTGTTGTAGTTTCTGCCTGGTCTCTCATGTGCAGTTTTGGATTTATTCCCTGTGTTCTCTTTGTCATCCTGGTTTATTTTAGTCTTGTTCTTGTTTCTTTTGCACTTTGAGTTGCCCGCCCGTTTACATATACACAAAAAAAGTCAGCTGTCTGAGTCCACTTTGAGGGCTTAAGTGGCCCAAGTGTAAAAACACCCTTCCATATAATCTTTCTTAACTAAGCTGAAAATAAAACTGTGCAGGTGTATTGTTTTGTCTAATAGCTGGACAAAGTTCATGAGCAGCTGTTATTTGCAGAGCTGACCCACACTGGTTACTTCACTCTCCTTCCTTTCATCTAGAGAAGAAAGTTTTTCTTTTCTGATACACAAAATGGGATTGTTCCAAAGTGGGGTTATGGCTGATGGGAAAGGGATTATGGTGAAGATGTCATTTCGTCACTGTGCTTGAGAGAAAAGAAACTACATCAGTTTGATTTCTAAGGGAGGCATAATCTTGGGATTGACCTTATTATTTAGCTTTATGCTTTGATCAAACAGAAATGAGGAGAGATTCTGGAGGAAAAGACAACATGATTGGATAATCATGGCTGTGAGGAAGGAGCTGATCTAGTTTGAGATTTCTGAGGTCTTTTCTTTAGGGAGTCGTTATCTCCACAAACTTTATAAAATGTCACTAAAGAGATTTTTAGGAGCTGCCAGCCAATGACCTCTCATACTGTAAAGGCTCTGTTAATTGCCCGAGTCAGTGAAAGAGCATTGAGGACAAAGCTTTTATCCTGATATCTAAGGATATTTCAACAGGATTACAGTTCATATTGATTTCAGTAAGAGTGCGCTGACAACACTGGCTCACACCCAAAATATCCTTTCCCTCTGAAAACATTACTGACCAGAATATGATAATTGCATTGATTGTTTTCCCAGTAATTTCAACTTTTGCAAAGACCGTTGGTTATTATTTGCCTTATGTAATGTATACATTACTCAATAGAAGTGCAAATAAGCAAACTGGTTTCAAATGATAAAACCATTGGAGCATATGTGGGGGAGTTTCAGCAAAACGGAAATAAGAGTTCACGGCGGATACTTGTGCACAAAGACCACAACTCTTCCTGTCAAACGTTCTCGGCTTTAAAACGCAATATTGTTAATCTGCCACATTGATTCAACAGCAGCTGTTTGAAAATCCATATTTCATAGAGCAGAAGGCTCAGAGAGCGGGAGTCAGAGATTTAGCTCTATTTTGCTGTGGTGGCATTAAAAAATGCTGAACTGTTCATTTAAAGGGGAATGAGACTGAATGGAAGTTTTGAAATATGGTATTCCTTTACCCTTTACATGGACATTACAGCTTAAATTACTCAACAGACTGTGTTTCCAGTAGCCAGAGGGAAGAGTTTGTGCCATCAAGCTCCAATCGAGGAACAATGGAGCTGGAGACAAATCAGTAATCATGATTGACTGCAGCAGCACTACTAGATGATTCAGTTAAATGCTCCATAAGCAAAAGTCAATTTCAGTTCTGAATGTCAATCCTTTGGAGCATTGTATTTCAGTATATTTTAAAGCAAGCACATTCCCTTCAGTTTATATTTCTCATATTTTGACTTCATGACTAGTCAGAGTTGTAAACTGTAGTGTTTTTGTTGTTGTTTACTCAGAGGAATAATCTATAACAATACAAAACTAAACTGGAAGTGTTGCTAGTTTCAAGAGAATTTGCATGATGAAGTGTGATTGCCTCCACTAGTCGCATTTTCAATATACACCCACTAGAACCTGAGTGGAAAGCAAGTGAGAATGACTATACACTTGGCTGAGGTGGTGTATTGATAAAGCAGCCTGGTCTCACTCCCAGATTTTTCAACTGCTGACGCTTTGTCACATCCCTCGTTGTCTGATACTGACGCACAAGCTTCCCTTTAGTGCATGTATGCATGGGTGGATTCTGAGACAATGGGCCCACGGGCACAGATATACAAAGGGCCCCACTACCTCTCCTACACAAGAGCAAGACACACAGACCTTGTGGTTGTTTTGTGTCTCTTTATGGTCATTCTGCATCTTACTGAGGTAATTTTGTGGATTTTTCTTTTTTTTTCATTCTTTGTTGCATTGTAGTCGATTTTGTCCCCTTGTGCAGGCTTTGTGTCTTTTGGGATAATTTTGTGTCTCTCTGAGGTAGTTTTAGTTTTTTGTCTATTTTGGTCATGCTTAGTCACCTTGTTTTAAAGGTCCCTCTTCCACCCAGTATCACTATCAGCCACACTAAAAGCCAGCCAGCAAGTTCTGCAGGAACAGAGTCTCCCCTCCCCACAACTTTGTTTGCTCTTGATTTTCTTTTGTTCGTTTAATAAACTTAAAGTTTAATTAATTCAACACGGTTTCCTTTTCTAAGTTACTTCCCCTAAGCCAGGGTTGACATTTAACACAGTGCAGATTGAAATTCACATGACAGTCAGAATCAAATGTTGGAGGCTAGCTTTTTTGGAGCTGTTGCTTGTAATGTTGTTTTCATGCTTCACTGCTACAGAAACACTTTTATGAAAAGTAATAAAGATATCTTGTTGCAAAACACACCAAGCTGCAATGAAGTTAGGCATATGTCAATGATACACTGACAGTTTATACACTTACTTTTTTAAGTGTTAATTTTTTGGCCCTTAATTTCCAACTAGGTGGCTATCCTATGCTAGCTACTATATTTTCGAAATTTGAGAAAATTGTGGAAAGCTGAACATTGAAGCAGCACTAAAACAATTTCCAAAGATAAGTTTTGTCACTCTAGTTTGCATGTTCAATCTACAGCCAAAAACTAGACAGTGATGTGTGTGGAGTTTTTCAACCTCATATTGTTTTTTGGTGAAAAAGTCATCAAGCAAGCAGGAAACAAACAAAGCACATAACATGTAAATCAGAGAAATACAATAATTTCTCCAAAGCAATTCATAGAATGTCTCCAACCACTGGCAGTGTTTCATGATGATACATCATATAGGCTGGTGCAATAAAAACACCTTGGGCCATATCTTACACCCTACAAAAAGTGGCAAACAGCAGAAATGTCATTGCAAGTTTCGGATCGATGCACTTGTTATTTTCACAGCCATCTCTCACACTGTGCAAGTAGCAAATGTACTTGCGCCCATCTGTGCACACGTAGGTGTGTGTGAGGTGTGGTCAGGCAATTTGCTCTTTTTGGCAACAGAAAGCGATTTCGCCATAGACCATAAAACATCACTCTACTTGTTACACACAGATGTGAAAATGGTTTGCAGGTGGCCGAAATGAAACATGAGGAAAATATGAATGTGAACGTAGCAGAGAGCAGAGCAGAGCTGCAGAGCTACTGTCCCCATACAGAGAGATGCTTTGGTTTTTCTGCACAAGGGACAGTATAACTTTACTGATTATTTTAGAGGCTAAAAGTTTAGTCATGTTTCCTCCATCATTTATTACTACAGTAATTAATTTTGCTGTTTAAATGTCCAATAATATTTGCTGCAGTGACATTATTGCACTTACTGCATTACTCTCAGCAGAAAACTGCATGCCTCTCCAATTTGCTGGGTCCGCCAGGTAAATAGCAGTGCACAGGTGTAGGTGCAACTGGCTTTTTAAAGGACTTGTAGAGGACATTCTGATTGGTTGAAATAATGTTATGCCTAAATCACACCAAATTAAATAAGTAACTAAATACAACCACTTATTTGTGTCCAGATTATGAGCCATTTAACAAGCAAAATGGAGTTGGACCCTAAATTCACTTGCATTGTTTTGATTGTTTAAATAGGGATTTCAGATTAAAGTATGTATCGCTAAATTGCACAGATGCTTCATTTCATTGATCAGGCTGAAGTCCAGAAGGGACAGCTTTTTAATGTCTTTTGGGACATCTCAGGAGAGTTGGGTATCACAGTTCACAGCGAATACTCTCTCAAAGACCACAACACTACCGGCAGTGAAATTCAATAATGCTAACCTGTCACATCAATTCAGCATCAGTAAATCTATACTTTCCCACAACATCAGTTACATCTGACAGAGCAGTGTACAGCTGAGCCAGTAACTCCATGCCAGATGGAAATAGAGTCTGTTGGAGCCTCACAGTGATGCTTCTGTGGTCATAAAGCAAGGGTAAAAAACATAAAAGTGCAAATTCTAAAACAATGAGAACTGAATTGAACCAAAATACATTTTTGCTAGTGTTATATCTGAGAACATAAATATGAATATAAGGTTTTGTGTCCTGGTGTGTAAAGGCTGAGGAGATTGACTTCAGAATTGATGGTCTCCAAAGGGAAATTCTTTTTTATACAGCCGTACCCATCAGACAACAGCACACAGTAACAGCATGCAGTAACACACAACAGTACACATTTAGGTCTGCTCAGTGAGGCTATTATTTTAGGTAGCTAAGGCAGCAGGATCAGGCTTTTACCAAAGTTTGTCCTTCTGCATGTCACAGCTCTGTACCTGCACCCTGAGGGCAGTAGAGTGGGTGTGTTAGGTAGCAGTGCATGCAGCAGCCTTATTGTTTCACTCTCTGAGGTTAAGTACAGCTAAGTGAGGAAATGTGATGTGGTCAACCAAATCAAAACTCCCTCTTATCAGACAAATGTCCACAGTCATTTTCATGCCAGTCCAGCCATTTATTTTCCAGATACACAAACAAAAGCACAGATAGAGACAATCAGGTAACCTCGGCTCCTTGGCTGAGGGAAAGAGGAAACAGTTGGAGACTTTGAGGACAGTGTGATTAGAAAATCCAACTAGGAATTTAAACTTCCATTGAGCAAGATTCAGTACGAGCCCTGACTCTGACATCCTTATGAAGGGGGATAAACCCCAAAATATCACTTTACTACAATAATAATATTAATGTTAATATAAAAGGGGGAAAGTCATATTAAGAATTAATTGTCTCCATTAATTATTTCCACATTTTGCAGCACAATTTTTCTGTTCAACATCAAGGCGGGAATTAGTGTTCCCTTTATGCATATATGGTTTTTGCCCTGCACTGTATAAATACAGATCTTTTTTTTCCCTGTTACAAATACAGGGATATGCATCTGGAAAAATGACACATTGCGGTGTGAGTCCACGCAAAACTACACACAAACTTGTTTTTTTCACAATCTTTGGTTGATAATGAAAGTGGCTAAACTCGCACACACTCTCAGCCAACCAAACTCCAGCGATAAAAAACTTGAACTACTTCAATATTTCTGAATCTGCCTTGGCTTAAACAAATAGTTATGAAAATGGGGCCCTATGTAAACTTTAGAATCCAGGTGAAAAGCTTTGTACCCCTAGAGTCAGCTCCTTCTAAATATTAGTTGAGCAATTTCAGTTGATATATTCTAACTGAAACTTCAAAGCTATCTCTAATTGTGTGTGTGCCAAAAAATTGCTGGCTCCGAAACAGAGTCTATCCCCATAGACATCCATTTTAAAATGCTCAACTTAACAGCACAAATAAACATGTTTACAGCCTGGTTTAAAAAAATGGTTTTGGTCTCTATAGTTAATTTCAATTTTTTTAAAACTCGCCTATTTACATTTAATTAAGGCTTAATGTTGCGCATAATTAATGGCGGGCAGCTATGAATGACAGTCTGTCTGCAGACAATGTCTTCGGCTTCTCAGTTAGATCCATCCCTTGCTCCTCCTCAGCCTCTCACCCAAATATGGTCATTTCCGGCTACAAATGGGTGACGTCACAGTTGCTACGTCCATTATTTTTACAGTCTATAGTGTTTACACAGTTTATAGTTGGGATTTGCAGTATCTTTCTTTATATATTTGGCCATGTAAATACCATATCCCCTTTCAGAAACTTGCTGGGTTCACACTGAATGGCCATAGTTTCATGGAGCACTTTTGGCACCCATGTTTAGGAAGATGTTACCAACAGCTTTCATATCTTAGACATCTATCTTGAAACCTAGGTGCATAAATGCAAAGCATTCTATGTAGTTAGGTATCTAAAGTGTTAAGCAATAAAACAGGGTTATTTTTTGTAATTGTGGGTTAAAAATACTTTAAACTGGTATTTCATCTTACATCAACAAAACCACTATGCAGCAGCCCAGCTATATCCCTCAACTTGGTCAACCCACAGGAGGCTCATATAGGATTTAGGTCTTAATATTGCTCCCATAACAGCCTTGTTGTCAGGGTAAACCGTTGCCATTAGAAACATTAACCAGCTGGTTGGTAGAGGGCAACTCTGTGATCTTTAGAAATGTTTCCTAACAAAGTCCACCTGACTTCACACATGATACAACATGACCTGATATGCAAAGCTCCAGCATAGTAATCTTGTATTCATGACCCATCTCCAAACATGAGCTCCAGTCTCACTTTATGCCTCAATCCCATGCCCAGCAAGAATTTTGACATTGAACAGATCATGACATAGCTGCCTGCAGCTACTTTCAAAGCTGCTTGCTGCCAAAATGGAAGCTGAGATGACTTTTTTACCACAGCATAGCATTGAGAAAATTGTTGTGTGTTTGGGATAAACTTGACCGCGTGTTGCACATCACTGCCACTCAAAGGCTGCCTGAAATCTTTCTGTGGATTGCAAGGAGGAGTGCTGTCATTGCAGCAGTGAAAGAAGCGGAGTAGTTTAAAGCCTCACAATTCTATAAAAGTTGAAAAGGAATGAAAAGATGACTGCAGTGAATACAAATGAAGCATAGAGATCTGCCAGCGTGGGCTCGGGTTATCTGGCTGGGCATGACCAAGCATGTTTTCCGGTGGAAATCTCTTCTTGCTTTACATAACTACTGGTGTAAAAGGCCAAACAGGAGCTGTGATGGTGAGGGCATTGAGTAAATGTCAGCCTTCTCTACTGCATATCAATAACCTTTAACATTTGCACTTTGCAGTCTGGTGTGTGTTAGACCTGGCTGGTAAAAGGCGATGGTGAAGGTGATTTTCATATTCCGCTTTTGATACTTTATGTTTACACAAATGTTTCATTCATTTGTTGGAATTCACAGCCATGCTTGTGTCTCTGCTAGGCTATAATGGTCAATGTGGGGGAAATAAATCTGAATAGAAGTTAAAGTCCAAAGTTTGTCTCTGAGCTTTAACAGTGACATAAATATAAATATTTTGGTTGGTGTCACTTTACTTTTATATTCTTTTACATACATTTACCCATTTTTGTTTACATCCGCTTAATTCATTTGCAATTGCTGTGCATTTGTCTACCACAAATATCTTTTTTTATTTTGTGTTTTATATAAGTTATGTTTTTTTCCAGCTTGGTCTGACATAAATACATGAAATGCACACAACCTTTTAACACTGTATTATGTATCGGTGGCATGAAATGTGTCAAAATTTAGTGCTGGTGCCATGGAAACATTGTAAGTGGAAAGTCAATTAGGATTCTCTTCTCTTGGTGGACACACAATTTCCCTGGTTCAGGGATGTCATGCAATTAGCAGTGATTGATTTAATGATCTCATAGGCAGTATACAAAGGGAAAGGAAAAAAAGCAGGGCGGATGGGTCAAACAAACACTGGACTTTCACCTGGGAGACCACTGTTTGTGTACCATGTGAAACTAAAAGTCTGTGTGGTCTAAATTTAACTTAAGATATTTACATCCTTTAGGACATATTTACATCACGTTCCATGAAGTACTTACATTGCTTTATGACATTCTTGTATACTGTATGTAACAAGCGAACAACACAAACAAACCAAAAACACAGTGTATTTCTAAACCTAACAAAGTTGCATTGGTGCCTAAACACAACCGTGTCTCCGTCTCATGACTTTCCTGCCACAGTGCTACTCCTGAGGTCAAGAGTCTCCCTGAATGCTCAAGTCAGCAGGAACTGTTTACCATGTTTACCATCTGTTTGTATACTAACATTTGTTGATATGAATTAATTAGACACAAAGTACAGCTTAGACTAATGCAAATGGCATCAGTTTTGCAAATGTTTTTGTTCATAAACCAGAGTCCCAGACAAATACATGATAACAAATCAGGCTATCACTTGAATTTTATGTTCCAAAATTTGTAGCAATGCTTTCGATATTTTCAGGCTTGTCAACTCATGTTGCCATCCCTGAAGCCATGGCTATATATCAATGACACACTTTTCAACCCTGATCCTTACTTGTGGTGTATTTCCAGTAAATCAACAATGCAGTATAATATTTGAGTTTTGAGCTATATAAAACGTTGCTAGTCAGTGTTAGCATTTATGTCATGTATCTAATAGCTTGAAAAACAGCCATACATTACAATAACAGAGGAGGCAGAAATCCTCTAGTTTCCACCAAAAAAGCCTCAAAAGATCAGAATGCTGTATATTCACCACAATTATATAGCTTATATGTCAATAGTAAGAAATTGCCGACTGAAAGGAATCAGATGAATAAAGCTGTACTCGAAATGTACCATTTCATCATGACACACTGCACCATTTAAAGAGCAACCATCAGCACAAACTGATGATATACAAAATAGATCAGAGTCGGAAAAAAAACAGCAATACAAACAACTACTTGGCAGTCTCCTTCTGCCCATGACCCTGACTAGGTTAAAGAGAGGAGCAACAGACAGGGAGTCCACAACACAAACAGCCAAACTCTGTCTATTAGCAGCTCTGGTGTCTCTGCCTTCCTGCACTAAAGCCAAATGGGAAATGTCTCCAGTTGCTTCCCAGTTCCTGAGCATCATCATTAACCTTGCTATTGTGTCTGAACACACTCAAACAGTGTCAGGAAGAACTGCAGTCCTGCTGTTACAGCTGTCCTGCTGCTTGAGTTGCTTGAGGTGATGTGGAAATATTTTTAAGATAACTTTTGTTAATGTCCTTAATATGTTTTTTTACCCACCAGGATCTCTTTGACCTTGGTTCAGCTGGGGGTACATCACAAAAGTATTTATTTAAAGCCAGACAATTATGTTTACTCCAAAACTAACCACCTTTTGTTGCCCAAACCGCACCACGACGCTTTAAAGCTTAACAGCAACTGTTTCATAATGTTTTAGACGTATTTTTAAGGTAGTTTATGCCATTACTGAAGTCAGTGGAGATCGACCTATGCTTTCATTTAGGTATGAGAGAGTGTTGTTCAATATTCCTATTACCACACGCACATAGAGTTGGCATTTTGTGACGGAGATGTTGGCCTTTCCAGCAACACAGCCAATCCACAGGGACTGTTTTAACACAAAAAGATTTGGATTATGCATATACATTTACATACACACATAAAAACCCATTATTATTCATGCACAAAAAGTTTAAGGCACACCAAGAGAGACAAAGTGTCACTGGGTTTTCTTTAAAGAGTTTGTCACATGACTAATGAAAAATATACATGCACGAACAAATGCACTTTTACTATAAGGTCATTGTGTAGTATTGGAACAGACTTTACTAAGACTATTTGTGGCACTTAGTTGATAAATGTTTAAGAAAATGATAACAGGCATGACAGTAACAACCAAAAGTGATGGATAAATTAATAAATACAGTACACGTAAGTCCTATATGGTTTCTATTCTCTGTAGGGAACATTCACAGTTGTTAAAAATCTGTCTTTTTGATCACCAACCTCGTCCCCAGGCACTGAAGAAACCCCGCATGGACATTTTATGCTTCATAGCCTCGGCAGTGCTCCTCCGGCAGCATTTGTCGACTTTGTGTCATGTTTCACTGAAGGAACTTAAATAACAAAGTTCACAACGGGGACAAAAGGCAGGAAAGAAAGGTGCTGCTCTGTGTCTTTGCCACATTTATTCTAGACTTGCTTGTGGTGTTCAGTGGAAAAGGCCACACATTTACCACACCGCAATATCCCCTCTTGAGGGATGATACTGGCTGAGGTGTTTTAAATTGCACAGCAGCCACCCTGTGCCCAATTTGTCCCCCATAAAAGCAAGGGCATGATCGATGCTGCTGTCTTTTTGCAGTCTTTGAAATTAAAGTGTTAAACTAATGTAAGCTAATGTTATTAGAGGCTCATCAGCCAAAGGGGAGACTGCACTTGAAGGATTAATTAAGATGATACCCGATATCTTCAGCCATAATTGTCAGCAGTAACTGACCAGCAGTTCTGTATACCACACAGCACTCACCAGTACATTGCCTATAATTCTAATTTTAAATACATTGATAAGGATATTGAAAAAGTAGTATAAAGTAAAACAGCCATGGCAATTAAGAGATAAAAGGTCCATATGTTTTTATTGGTAAATGAGGTGACATTTACAGATGGCAGTCCATTTTTCTGCTGTATCACATCAACTGTGCATTGCTCTAGACTATTTTCCTTTTTTTTTAATACATTTGCATTTACTTCTTCTCTGCCTTATGCTGAGTGTCCTAACTGATGGCCCTATGGAATACTTCCATCTAAATTTTCAAAAGGACAAATGCAGATGCTTCCACACAGACGTGTTCTTCAACTCTAATTACAATCTACATTTAGGCATTTGTTAGATGCTGTTATCCAGAGTGACCCGCAGTGACAGCATAAGTAAAGAAGTGGAAATTTCTCAAGCATCAACTGGGTAAAGAGCCTAGTACTTCAGAGTGCAATGAGCAGTGAGTGCTACATTAGGCAGGGCGGTTAAATAGGAACATCCATCCTGTCAACAATCTGAAATTATATTAACAACAAGGACGAGTCTTTCAAGTGTGGGTAGGTGGTGAAGCAAGAAGTCAAGGTTGGGTGAAAGTCTAGGTCAGGTTGAAAGGCAGGGTTGGAGGAAATGGATTTTCAGTAAGTGATGTAAAATCGGCTGAGGATGTGCAGCCCTGATCAATGTAGGAGCATCATTCCACAACTGTGATGCCAAGAGGAGAAGGGGGAGCCATGACAGGGTGGTGTTTCACACGGAACAGAGGCTCCTTTGACCTGCAACAGCCGAGTACAGAAGCCAGGCCAAACTGTTGGGTTGAATCATGGCCTGTAGGTTGCCTCATAGGCAGAAGCAGTGTTTTCAAACATAGGCGAGCAGCCAGGGGAGAAAGGATTGAGAGGAGTTACATGGCAAAATTTTGGGAGGTTTAAGACATGCTTGGCGGGCGCATTTTGAGCTGTAAGGGTCTCAACGTGGATGCAGGAAGGCCAACAAAGAGAGAGTTACAGACTCAAGCCTGGAGACAGGAAAGCTTTGGAAGAGGAGGAAGAGGACCACATTTCATTTTTCACATTTCAAGAATTCTCTTTGCTTTTTTTGTATAAAAATACTGAGTACAGCTATTTTACAGAATGTTTCACTTTTGAAAGTACAAAAGAGGAATATTATAGACCAGTTTTTGAAAACAGTATCTAAGCTTCAACCCTTGGGGTGGAGCTCTCATTAGAAAATTCTGTTCTGTTGAATACAGCTACCTCTCAGAATGACCTACCAACACAAGGCGTACATTTTCAGTTTGTTACAGGGGTGAAAAAATATATTCCAGAGGACATGCCCATTCATGACCGAGTGAGCTACTCTACTTTTAACTCTATTTATAGAATAAAAATGTAGGCAAAAATAACTGTTCTGGGGTTTACTACCTCAGTTTTAAAGCAGCAAAAGACTTGGCTAGGTTTAGAAAAACATCATGGTTTGGCTTAAAATTAGTACATTTGTCAAGCAAGTCAGTAGAAGTCTCTTTGCTACACATACTAGCACACTATGCTATTATTAAAATAACTTGACTGACATTTGGTTCCACACTTTTACACAAACAGCAGTCTCCAAGGTGAAAGTCCGGAGTTTGTTTGACCAGTCTTCCTGTCCTTGTCCATAAAGTGAAGACTTTATTAGTCTTTTTACTGGAGGAGTTGCTCATAGCATCAACAAATGCAGCCAACCAATGCGTCTCATACCCCCACTTAAGGGTTCTAATGTGCATCAGTATCTAATGCTAAGGGCCACTGACCAAGCATTGGTATTTGACAAGTTATGAGTAAGACCAGGTTGGATTCACACTTTATGATACCTCACACCTGCTCAGGGCCATTGTCAAACCCCTGCACACTCAGCATTGTGCTTGTTACACCTTATACAAAGGATGTGGATCTAGCATTTTCTCCTTCATGGATCTAGGTGTGATGATGGCAAATGCAAAGCATGTCTCACTTTGAAAACCCAGTGCTGAGAAGATGATGTGAAATCCAGAACCACAGTGTAGAAGAAAATGCTTTCAAGCACAGCTGAAAAAAGTTAAAGGAGTGCAGAAGCTGAAGCATCTGGTGGTACAAACATATAAAGCCACAATGGAGAGAGGCCAGTGCTGCTGTGCTGGGGGCTAAATGTCTGTGGGAATCCCTGCTTTAACAAAGTCCCCCACAAAATTATCTTACCATCTGGATGACTGGCTGAAATTATGGATGAGCTTTTTATCCCTGCTGGTGATTCTGCCGACATCCAGAGTAATAAACAATAATTCAGGCTAGAAAATGCACAAGTCTGAAATGCTAGTGTACATCTGTGAACATGTTTTCTATCAGTTGAACCAACATTAAAGGTTGGTAAGATATTTAGTAATCATTTCTAGCAGATAGGCCTACTGCTTGATGCATTTTAAAAATCTGTTATGAATAGCTGCTGTGTATGTTATATATTACCAAGCACTGAATTTATTATTTCCTTTATACTGTCTTAGTTTTACTTCCATTCATATAAAGAATAAATGTAAATGCGTCTCATTATTTCAGTGATATTACTGCATGTTTACAGTTTTTTACTTGCTTGTGAATTTATTGGGTCTGACAGTAATGCAGCCTTAAGCCCTTTGTGAGAAATTACAGGATGTGGTCTGTAATAGACATGGACATTCAGCAGGACAAAGCCAACTGAGAAAGCCAAAAATGTCCCGGGGGGGTGCTGAGGGAGAGGCATTGGGGAGAGACGTGAGGCACAGATACTGCGTGAGGTGAATTTCAGTAAAAACATGTACTCCTGTGAGTCATAACTCAGAGCACACATACATTATGCGCATATTGATATTATGATATTATTCAGTGGGATTTCCCAAGGGTTATCTCTGTCCATATGTACATCCACGAGTACACCGCAAACAGGAGCTAATAGCTAATTCAGCATACTTTTAATGGTGCTAATTTTCCACACTATAAACGAGCCAATGGACAAAGCTAAAAAAAGAACAACCTATGAGTATCTACCTGTAGTGGACAACAGTACAGTTGATGAGCTTTTGCAGGGTCTTGCTCTTCTCTTGGATTTCATCTTTCTGTTGTATTATTGGTCTCTAAATAAATAAAAAATGTTGGCATGAACATGTTTGTGTCTATCTTCCATTTTCAAACAAATTTTACATTTAGCTGATAACAAGAAAAAAAAAAGAAGTAAAAAGACATGCGGAAGAAACTCTGAGATCCACTTGAAAATATAGGGATCTGGATTGGATCTATGTCACGGAAAAACAGCAGGTTATTGTGACTATAATTATTACTGGGCTGAGGGATAAATATTACGCATCATGGGCCATGATTAAAATCACTGATTTTTGAAGGTAATGTTGAAATCACCCCACCCCCCCAGAGACATAAATCAAGTCAGAATGGGGCCTTAATACAACAGCCTGCAATAAATTCTTCTCTTATGGTTTTAAAACCTTAACCTCATTGCAGCCCTGTCTCCTTTAATATTAGCTTTATATCAAGCGGGCAAATCAGAGGCCGAAAACGGCACAGTCTACAGTTTATATATATGCAGTAATGTATTGCTGGGCAAATTATGTTTTGCACTAACATAATTTGAGGACATAATTTGAGATTTTTGCTAATGAACGTATAAGTGTAAGTACAGCATTATTCTCTTTTTATCATTGCTTTTTTTTTAATGAATATTTCACAGAAAACACAAACTTCCCCTAACCTTTACTAAAATGCTTTGTTGCTTAAACACAATTACTGAAAGGAGTCAGGACACAAACCTCTAATTCGGCCATGGATGGAAGTGGTACGATCTCCGCTTTTCTAAATAATATCTCAGAGTATATACAAAATATATGTGGAAGTATAACTAATTGGATTGTATTCACAGCAGGTACAAAAACATGTTACCTGTGTCCCTTATAAATGATGAAATCCCACTAAGTTTTGTGGGAGATTGCTCTTTATTCCAATATATTTGCCCAAAAACTTTAAACAGTGTTTTGTTAGCAAGGGTAGGTCAGTGTCTGAGCAAACAGAATTGTCATTTACAGGTAATTTTATGTTGTTGCTTAATAAGTCCACTTGTTCTTATTCCGAAGTTGTCAAATACTGCAGCTTTGACAGTGCTTTTGGCATATTATGCCAACACTAAAAGCCACCTGTCACATCCGCATAAGATGGCCTTGGATTGCATAGCTGAAAATATGGCACACTAATTGCGGGGTTATTATATGCTGCCAAATGGCAAGTGCCACGGCAGCCTGATGATGCCCATCGCTTAAGTCCCCATGATACGCCGCAGTATGGCATCAGGTCGAAACGCTTTGTTCCTACACTTTACCATGTGCCTCATTCCCCTAATCCTAACCATCCGTGGCAGCATGTGTGTTTGTTGACGTCCCAAAATTGGTTGCCATGTGCTTTTGTTGCCGAAATGTAACCACATGAAGCAAAATCTCACCATGTGCTAATGTTGACATTGTGGTAGCGACAACCCAAAACATAAATTGCAGATGCAGAAGGATACCTATGTGTAGATATGGAAGTCCACTGCAAAAAGGCAATATGTGGTGACTTGAGAAAAGAACGTGTTGCATAAGCAGTGGACTTTTCACTGGTGAACATTTGTTTGGTCACTCATTCAACAAGCTGAGGTTTAGGACAAGACATGCTTTCATGTGACTTTTGCAGGAAAGTTAATGTGGGTTGTTGGTTTAAAGTTTGTGGCTCACGTGTATAAGGCTGCTGATGAAACGGCAGAGATTTATATTTTATGCCTGTTCATGACTAGGCATAAGATTTACACCCAGTCTTAGCCAGAAGACAGTTTAAGCCTCAGTGTTGCTGGCAACACTGGCCTGAACAGATTTTATGCTTCAAACTGACCTTGCAATACTTTGATCAGCTAATAAAAAGTTGGTTTTTCAGCATGCTTTAGATTACGTTGGGACTGTTACTATGCAGGGTGTAATAGCTTCCTTAACTTATATTGCTGCTTTCCTCAGATTTGCCGCAAACACAATCCCGATGGACATTCTGAAATCGACAGAGGAAGAGATGATGACATGCTTTACAGGTGGAGAGTTGTTTTCTGCTCTTTGCTTGCATCATTTAAACCAAAGCACCGCGGAGGAAATGAAACCGAGGGAAAGAGGTGGTTGAGAGAGACACAGGGAGCGAGGGGGAATAAGAGGGCAAAGAGATTAGTGATGGAGGAAAAATTGGAAACGTAAGATATGTACAACAAACAAAAGAAAAAAGAGATGGAACAAATTGGATGAGATTTCAGAAGTGGGAAGACAGACTGTAAGGAAACAATGAAGATGTGAGAGATGAGTGCTGAAAAAAGGGAAGAGTGGGAAGAAGACAATGAAGGACACAAAACCGTGAGGGAAGAAAAGACATTATTACCTTGTGATTTGGAGTATAAAGCAGTCAGAGCAATCATCATTGGCTCCCGGAGTGACATTCTCTCCTGTACAACACACACACAAACGCAGGTCTTAATCAGGACTGTGTACTCTGATGTTGTGTATTCACAGTGGCAAGTCTGGTCTAATGATACCCCTACTGATAGTGGGATAGTAGCCCGATATATCATTGTGTGTGTGTGTGTGTGTGTGTGTGTGTGTGTGTACGTGTGTTGTCTCAGTGGTACACTACAAAGATACTTTTTTTAACACATTTTTTCACTTTTACACACTTTTTTCTTTTATATTTATATTATATTATATTATATTATATTATTTATATATATTATATTATATATATTATATTATATTATATTATATTATTATATTATATTATATTATATTCGGATGCATAGAATGACAATAAGGGCAAAAGGTCAGCTAAAGAATGATGCAAGAGGCTCACTGTTTGATGTTTCCTCAAATTTGGTACAAAACTTTCACTCGCACTCAACAGTGAGCTCATTAGAAATTGATGGTCAAAGGTCAAGGTAACTGTGACTTTGTATCCATCTTATTTTTGGTAACGTGTTAGCCCTTGTGTGAACCCTTTGGGGGAATTTCTTTAAATTTCACGCAAACATCCACCTTGAGTCAAGATTGCACTGGTCAGAATTTGAGGGTCACAGGTCACGGTCATTGAGTCCTTGCGTCCATCTCATTCTCGTCAATGCATTATCTCAATAAGATCTTTAGGAAATTTTCTTTAAAATTGGCATAACTGTCCCCTTGAACTCAACTATCAACTCTTTAGAATTTGCTGTTTAAAGGTCAAACGTCAAGGTCACTGTGACCTCACAAAATCGTCAGGGACTTTCTTTAAATTTGGCAAAATCATCCACCTTGAGTTATGAATGAACTGATTGAAATTTGGTAGTCATAGGTCAAGGTCACTTTGATCTTGAGTCCATCAATATTTAAAAAGCAACTTCAGGGAATTTCTCCAAATTTGGCACAAACATCCACTAGGACTTAACAATGAACTGATTTGAATTTAGTGGTCAAGGTCAATGTCACTGTAACCTCATTAAACATGTTTTTGGCTAAAACTTAAGAATTGTTATGTCATTATGAAACAATTTCACATAAATGTCTAATAGGATACAATGATGAGACAATATACGTCAGAAACAGGAGGGGAGACATTTGGTCAGATACTGAATTGGTGACAAATATATATTTATTTAAATGTTAAAGTTTTATTTAAGTTTTTTTTTAATACATCTTACCTATGATTATGACAAATATAATAATTTACTGCCAAATTGCAATACAGTCCTAGGCACCTGCACAGCAGCCACTCATACCAAACTTTTATAACAGTCTACATATTGAGGCAAAGGTTTTATCACCTATGCTTTAATATATAGGCTGTCATAGGAGCTCGATGTGGATTTGCTGCTGTGCAGGTGTACAGGACTGTAGTACAAAAACTCACTTTTAGTGTTCTTTAAACATCATTTTTTGATGTGAGTTTGAAAACATCCATTTCCACACAGTTGAAGAAATAAAAAAGTGTGCATCTTGGACATATGATTCGGTGGTAAAATCTAAGTGCTGGAGCAAGAATCTGCTTCAAAAGTAGTGAAGTCAACATCACACTGGCAGACTGAGCAGCAAAAGAAATTATTGACTGTGCTTTGCACACTGGAAAGAGAGAATTGTAAAATAATTACTTCAATCAGTAATACATAAATGAATTCAATTTTTTTTTCCAATTCAAGTTATTTAGTTAAATTAACAAAAAAACTGCTTGGAAATTGAGTTGAGAAAAGTAAATTCATTTATGTGTTGCCGATTAAAGTAATTATTTTAATTTAAGTAATTATTTTAAGTTGATTACCATTTCTCTTTTTTCAGTGCGTCACAGCCTGCTCTTATGCTATCCTGTCCTGCTATACAATATGTTATTAAGGTTTTAGATTAGACAAAAAAATACTGAACACACATGACTGCAATATCACATATACCTTAAGGGATGAAATAATAATAATTGAAAGAAAATAAATGAATAATTAAAAAAAATGAACACAAACAAGGGAATAAATAGACAAAAGAGAACAGTATGGTATTATTGAAAGGAAACCTATGACCTACATGGACACATGTATCAGGGAATACTCAGCTAGAGCAAAGAGAGAGAAAAATCAATCAATACCCAAGAGAAAGGAGAAAGTATTAAGCATTCACAGAAGTGCAGGAGGGGCGCCATTCAATGTTGCAGTGCCCTCTGCGCACTAAGTGTATAGCGTGATAGGTTACTGAGGAAAAGGTGCCCACGCTTAGCGAAAAACCCTCTCATTCCCCTTTAAAAACTGAGATGAGGCGTTCCATCGGCAGAACTTTAAAGATTTCTCCAAACCCCTGGTTCACAGTTGGAGGTCTGGAGTTAATCCATTGAAACAGAATACATCTCCTTGCCAATAACAGAAGCTCTTTTTTGGGGTTTTTGCTTTTTTGGGGGTTTTTGCTGAACACTTGACAGAGAGAGCCCTCAACTGAAATATTTAACAGAAACAAACCAGGATTTATCCGTATGCTCTTACCATAAATTGAGTTAATTTCCTGTGAGACTCTTTCCCAAAATTTGAATATAAAAGAGCAGCGCCAAATCAAATGCAATGTGTGTATGACCCCACCTCTGTCTTGCACTTTACACGAAGGGGAGAGATCTCAAGATAAAAATTATTAAAGGATTGGGGGTTGCATTGCAATCTATTAAGGATCCTATACTGAATCTATGTTAGACAAAAAAAAATCGGAACATTCCTCCTCTCCGAACTCGCTCCACAAGTCCCTGTCCCATAAGCTTTTAATTTTGTCAATGTTAAAAGTATTGAAAGACTGTAGATATCCATACACGCACATATACATGTACATATATATATATATATATATATATATATATATATATATATATATATATATATATATACAGTATATATAATATATATATATATATATTTGCCACGTGTTAGCTGCCAATGAAAAGTAGACCTATAGCAATTGTTTCATAATTGTACTAAGATCGAAATTCATATTCCAAAATTAACCAAGAACCTAAAACTAGCTAAAAGCTGTTTTATCATGTTTCTATAAATTCTGTGACTGATCAGTCACTAGCACAATTGCACTTGTCCATGGCTGATGTTGGCATAGTTTGATACAACTGAATGTTTTTAATATCAGTTCAAAAGCTAAAAAGACCTTTTTTTTACTGAATATCACAGAGTGCACATTTTCACCCTGCAGGGCTTGGTGTGTAACTTGGCCTCCACCTGCAGCACATCACCATCTGTGAAATGCTCATTCAGGGACCATGCAAAGTGCTGTAAAAATCAAATTAAAGCAAATGTCAAATACTCATAACTGAAACAAAGACAATAAGCTACAAAAAGACAATTTAAAAAGAGAAAATATAGAGTAAACAATATATGAGAAATTTAGAATGAATGGCCCTGCATTCAAGGCATGAGTCAGCGACAAACTTTTAAGAAGTCATTTAAATGTTATTATGACATTATTATTTTTGGATAATTAGCCTACGCCCCCAATGCAGGTTGTGCAAAGAAAAAAAAAGCAAAGCAGAAGGTGCTTACTCCTGACAGAGAACTTTGAAAGTGACTCCTGAGTTAGAAGATTGTAACACGACCCACCTCCTGCCCCTCCTTTCTGCAAGAAAAGTTTTATGAGAAAGGAAACAAGGTAAAACTTTAATGAATAGCTGATTGTTCACTGTAACTTTGCCAGTCAAAGGGTTGAGGAGTTGCGCAATAGTCCAAAAACAAGGTAGATATATCAATGACAATATTGTGTTAAAAGTAATAGTAATACATGAGTTATTGTGGTATCTGAGTATTTGAATCCGATAGAGCTGTAATGCAGATGTGTTTCTTTAAAGCTGTGCTAATTAATATTTTTATATGAACAATGGAAAAAAGAGACTAAAAGGGATGCATGTTTTGACAAATGCACAGAGAATTACCACAAACTCTGCAGTCCCCTCATTCTTGGCTCTTTAAGTTTTTTGGTTTTCTAGACCACAATTTCAAATTTTTGGTTCAACCCTGCATTAACCCTGTTTCTAGGGGGGGGGGGGGGGGGCGCCTGGCAAACCCACTACGAGCTACACTGTTTGTCCAGCAAACACCAGATGAAGTTAGACACTAGCTGGTGAACAGATGGAGCTTTTTTTTTTTTTTTTTTTCACAAACAAGAAACATACATTTCCTACAGGAGTTGGTGGAAACCGGAGACCGAACTTAAAGGAGGCCATAAAGGCAAATCAAACTGTAAAAAACTGTAAATTGCATCTGCTTGCTAACATGTCAGCCATCACAAATGTATGTGTTTACAGCAGGTTTATTTATGGGTTGAATGTAACAGGAATTGTTTTTTCATATATATTTTTTCATACATTCACCTTGAAGGTTAGCACGTATCTTGTGTGAGGTCAAAAGTTGTTAAGTTTGTTATATGAGCACATACACTGAAAACTTTAATGTCCCAACAACTATTGTATGGATCACGACACTAATGTTTCCATATTCATTGATGATCATCATCCATGGAGTCAGCAAACACTGGCACAAGATTTCATGGTCTCCAGATGATAAATCCCTATGGCTTATTCATGTCCTCTAAATTATGACCTAGTGCCACCTGGACATTGGAATTCTTGTTTGAGTTAAAAATCTAAGCTGTTACAAGGATTGCTATTAAGTTCAGTGTAGACAATCATGCAGCCAAACTGTAAAAACTTTAGTCAAACAAACACAGGACCTTCATCCAGGAGAACTCTGTTTGTGTCCCGTGTGAAACCAAAAGTCAACACTGACTTATTGGAACTATGCAACGTACTGAGTCACATGATGTATGTGACATATGTTACATGACGTTACAGTTCTATGTTAACCGTACGTATCTTAGCCAAAACAATCTTTTTTTTTCTAAATCTAGCCACGTAACCTAAAAATAAACTAAACCTTAATTTGTTGTTCATTCAAATGGAGTTCATTTTGAAAAGACACTGGACGGGCAGAAACTAAACATTTCCTGTGAAAACGGAAGTTTATTTAGAAAAGAAATATATAGGAGCACTGACCAAGCAACAGTGTTAGAGCCTGGTTCTCAACTATTTAACGTTTGCTGTTTGTGTTTGATGTAAATACTTACGTTTTTTTTGGCATTTTGACTTTGCCTTGATTTGGTTTGAAGCATTGTAAAGGCCTATTTTTCTCTTCATGAAAGTGTTTGAAAAACTCTTATTTATGTGGATGACTCAAAGCCAAACAGTGTGAGTAAAGCAAGCTAAATAATTTCATAGATAATGTGTTAGAAAGGTCTGCACAAGGCGACAAAAGCGGCTTTTAGAGGATGTACAGAAGAAGCTGTGACAGTCAGTAATTGATAAGAATGCAGTGATTTTTTCGATCCAAAGGCCAACACTGTCATGTGTCAGGTGTGTTTATGTGTCAGGTCATGCCTTTGTTTATTTCCTCATTTTGTCCATTTCCTGTTTTAGTTTATTTTGTTCATCTTTGTCTCTAATCATTTCAGTTCCATATGTCCTGTTAAGTTTCCCTCCTGTGTGATTACCTGCCCTGCCCTCATGTGTTTCACCTGTGTCTGATTTCCACTCCTGTGTCTTGTCATTGCACCCTCCTCTTATGTATATAAGCTGTGCGTTCCCTTCCCTCTGTGCCAGTTTGTCTCTGACTCTTGTAGCAAGCCTCACGTAAGTTTTCTCATGCCTGTAACGGACTGATATTTGACACTGCCTTTGCCGAGCCCTTTTTTGGATTTGTTTGCCTCGCTGACTGTTCACTCATGTACCAGACCTGTTCTTTGTGATTAAAGACCTTGATTATTACTTACCTGATCTGCCTCAGAGATCAGCATATGGGTCCGTTCCCTGTGAGCCTGATAAACACAAACATAACTATACTATATAACTACACAAATTGATAAATAAATGAGTGTCCTTTGATGGCATAGTCCTTTACAATTCAGTATTTTCAGTAACATGATCTTATATAATGTTGTTCTGATAAATAAATGCAACCAGTGTTTTAGGATCAAGTTTGGAAATGCACATAATAAATTAAGCTGAGTAGCATTTTCAAACAGAAAGAATGCTCTTCAAGTCCAAAATTGACAGTCAACTTTTTGGGTAATATAGGAACAGTTTTAACCAGGTATTTTTTTTAGTGTGTAAGCTGAAAAAGTTGAAAATAATAATGGGAGGTAATTGTATGCTAATGTGGGCGAAGGTGCCTGGAGGGTAAACGAGTACACAGGAGGAGAGTCAGGAGGTGAGTTTGGGAATCAGCTCCCATCTGCTGCAGCACTTTAGAGGCCGTGGACTTTAACACTGTGGACAAGAAAGGACAGGTGCTGGAGGTCACAGACAGAGGGCACCGAGCATCTGTATTTGTATCCAAAAAGAGTCATTTTGTTTGTGTGTGGCGTATGTGTGTGTGTGTGTGTGTGTCAGAGGGACAGATGCTAACATAGCGGGTGTGCCGTCCCCTGACAGGTGACAACCCTAACCGCTTTGAAAACCTTATGGCCAACAGAGCAGGGTCACATTGTTAGTTAAATACTTTCTGATTCTCCGGGGGCGCTCACTTTAACCTGGCTGACGTGCCGTGGGGACACTGTTAATTAGGTTCTTCAGGAGGTGCTGGCAGCACTTGCATTATGTCCACGATAAAAAGCCATTATTTTGTGGCCTGAAAAATCTACCAGGTTTGCAAAGGAACTGAGTTCAAAGAAACCCAAGAGTATTTACTGCCCATTACTACATTATTATGTACATGTATAAAGACCCACTGTCACGTAATTCCACCATGAAGACACATGATCATCACCTGATTCGTGCTCCTGTGACTTTATCTGTGTAACTTTCTAAATATTTTATGGCAGGAGAAAGTTAGAGGCACCACAGTTGCAAAACTGAAAGTGTTCATTATAGCTTCGTATGTGAAAAAAAAGACAGCCATAGAGGGTATGTGCTTTTCCTCAGGGAACATTAAATATGATAAAGGAAGATTTTAGAGCAAAGAAAGTGCAGAGAAATATTTCCAATACAGACAAACTATTAAACATCAGTTTGAATGTAAGAAAATGGTAAAAGTATGATATGATTAAATTTAAATCTTTGAACTCTGCAATAGAAATGGGCCATCAGTGCCTAAATTGATGTTTTTGCTTACTGTGATGTAGTTTCTCGGAATATCTTGAAATGCTTTATATCCCTAAAATCTGTACAGCCTACGTTAATGTAAGCCAATAAAACAAAATAATCTATAAATATATTAAAATTGTGTCATAAAAAAAATAAAAATTGGACATGCTTTTTCCATCAGATTTCACAAAATAAAAATTAAAAAAACAATAATCCATAATCCAATAGATTTTAAAATATTGAAATATAGATATATGTTGTACCTTATACCTTGTACCTTGTAAGCAAAATATTTCTAAACACGTATTTATTTATTTGAACTATATACATTATTTATTTTTTGAAAAATGTTAATTTTTATGAGCAGAGTGAAAAAGAGTTTTGATAGAGTCATCACTGATTCCTCCGGTGCCTCTGTGCGTTTTTTCACTGCAGGTACTGTGTCATAATGACATCATTAAGAGTGTACAATGTGATGAAACTGAAGAGAGAAGCCTCAGCTTTCAACAGTAAAAAAAAAAAAGAATGTTCTATCCAATATGTTTTTTTTTTTTAATTGAAAATTGATATAGACACAGGATTATGACAACAATGATCTACCGCGGCCATTACCTGTCAATTCCGGCATATTTTTGCAAAATAAAAATATACAGGGTATACAAGGTGAAGCCTTTGCTTTCTGTTGAGTGAGATTGAATGTTGTTGAACTGTTGAATGAGTGATTTAGCTATTATGAATCTCATTTTAGAAGTATTTGAACAAAACTATACAAACAACAACCTCCAGAGGCTGTCCACGGGAGGTCTGTTTATAAAGGATTAAGTAAAAATGTTATTATTGAATGCATTTTTAGGAGTTGGTGTCAATACCATTTCATCTTTCAATTGATTTCCATCCAGCTTGTCAGTCTCCATTCCCAGTTGTTTGAAACACATGGCCTCAGGCCAAACTGAAGGGCATTGCTGACAAGGACGTGTAGATGCTTTCATCACTCCCCAGGTCTGCTCCGAGTAAATGGATAAGTGCCCAAATTTTGAAATTCTTCTTTCACCTTGGCTGATGATCAGTGTAGAAGGGGTTTATCTCCTTGGAACTGGTCCAGTGGGTGCCATTTTGTCTAACACTCCTGCAAGAACGTTCCTTCCATAACAAAGTAAGGGTGGCTGGCACAAATCAACCACTCACTCACCAATAATGTTTGCTCATTCCATCTGCAGGGTGCAGCTGAGACGGGCTGCAGAGCCAAAAGGAGGCCAGAGCAGCCAATACTGAATGATAAACTACAGGGACAGTTATTTGCTTAAATATTAAGTCAGGCCCATTATTTTAACCCTTGTCCTGGGCTCCAGGGGTACTGACATTGCTCCCAAGTGCCGGTAATCATTATAAATCGCTCTGTTCCTTTGACATAACATAGAGAGATAAAGACAGCTGCAGAATCTCTGACAGAGATGGATCACTGGAGCTGGAGGAAGGCTGTCCGCTTTAAGTTTAGGTACTAGTAAGACCTTTTCAGCTCTTTTGTAAGGAGTTTTGATATGTATAATGTCTATTATCTGTCCATAAAATCTGAAGGGACAGACGACAGCCAGTCAGCTATGAGGAAAAAGGGAGACAGGTTACCTGGCTATGTCAGAAGGTAACAAAATCTGCCTACCAACACCTCTGAAGCAGAGCCATTAAACATTTCATTTATTGTTTCTTTAATATATCCAAAATCAATACAAAAGTTCAAAAAAACAAACAAAAAAAAGTTGTGGTTTTCGAGGAATATATGTTCTGGACTGTTTCTTGGCCGGGTGCAGTGACTGTGGATAGATCCAGGCTAGCTGTTTTTGTCAATTTTCAGTCTTGATTTTAAGCTAAGCTAACCAACCAAAATGGTATTCCTAAATTGATTGATGTATGCACAGGGGTTACGTGAGATCAGCCCGAATTGAACTAGTTACACTCTGTTTCCAATTTCACTCTGACATTGCTTCTACTCTGACCAATTGTGTGTGGCTTGTGGGAGTTGATTTTCCATAACCGGCTACTAGAGATTCACTAATGTGCCTTAATATTACGTCATTTTAAGTCCACACTGTTGCTCAGAAATGAAATTATACTGGTTTGGAGTTATTAATCCTCATTGGTTCTGGCGCACAGCTGGACAACTCATGACAACAGCTTGACAATGGCATTTGTCCAGCCATGGTGATAATTGTCTCATTGTTTGTCCCCGCGTGATGCTCATTGGCAATGCCGAACCTAGCACATTCAGCACCTTGGGCAAGCTTCCTCTAATTACACCACCGTCTGGGTAGCACCTTAGGCGGTTGCCTATGTTGCCTGTAGGAAGATCCACCATTGCTCATTGGATAAATTTTTTGGCTAATTCATGTCATTATGCAAGATAAATCAGTCAAGTCTGTGGATGGGCAGATTCAAAGGTCTGGACCCAGGCAAGCACAGTATGAGAGGTGTATAAGACAAATCAAATGACCTCAGATAAAGTGAAACTAAATTCCTTTTATTTGATTTTACTACACGTTCTGTGATGTTAAATCCACCAAGAAAAGACAGAGGAGATTTTAGCCAAGGTCTATATGCAGGAGTTCTAATATAGACATCGAGGTTTCCTTCATTTTTTATGAATTTGAATATTTTCAATTTTAAGGGTACTGGATATTCACAAGTCAGCACTAATCTAGACTGTCACTCATTTCAATTTGGGGTTTTATTTTCATAGCTCTGGCGATCAGATCGATTGGTGATAAAATCCAATTTACCAATATAACAGCTGAGATCTGGAAGTGCAATAATGCCAATAGGTCAAACAGAGCAACAAAACACAGGAAGACAGACAACTAGAGTGGTTGTGACAAAAATTCAAGGTAAGTTTAACTCATTTAGAACAGAAAAGGAAGGTAACTGTAAAATTCAACTATCTGATGTAAAAATTGATCAGCTTACAGGTAGACTTCCTTTAACTGTACTTGGATACACTGTTGTCATCATTTATTTTGGAGAGCACAATGTTACTAATGTACTGTAACTAATTATAAAAAAATCTAAATATCTTATGAATTGTAGTTTCCATTTAAGTTTGCAAACCCTACATTTGTATGTGTAAAGTGAGTCGGAGTGGAATGGGGCAAATGCTTTGGGGCTATAATGAGATGGAGTCTTAGAAACACTTATTTTGGTCATGCCCATAAAAATTACCCTACCGAAATGAAAACTTTGTTAAATGATATTTCATTTGCATAAAGGATTTTTAAATGAACATTCTACCTAAAGAGTTCATGAATGGTCAAACAGCAGAGGAGCTGCTTGTGGTCCCAATGGTCTTAACCACGTGTATATATTTATTTTTAAAACCAGACTTCGAATAAGCCTGGGGATAAAGAAAAAGTATGAAGAGATACTTTTTGAGAAGTTTTTGTGCTGGATTATACTTTTGCAGGGCAGTTTTTTGCCATTACCAACACTGGGCGATATAGAAAAAAAGCCAGGGTCTTGCTGGAGCCTGGATCAGGGGGTATGATAGTCCTTAGACGGTCATTTTTTTTGCATGTTTGTGTGGGTGTTTGTAGGAGTATCTGTGTGTGAATGTTTGCTTGTTCCTGTGTCTGTGTGTGTGTTGGTCCAAACTTTTCCAGACACGGGGCACGGTTCAGTAGCCCATCTGTGTGTGTGTGTACTGTAAAAGCAGAGAGATGAAGTGTACATATCAGTATGTGTGCGTCTGTGTGGTCATGACAGCTAATCTGCGAGCAGGTGTGGTTTTTGAGCACATACACACAGTAAATCAGTTAAATCTTGCTGTCTGTGGATGATGCATGACGCCACTAGAGGCACATCACTCACAGTGTCATGACATGTGTTTGAGCCAAACACACTCACAGAGATTTCTGCTTTAAACTTTTTCCCTACAGATGATGTAAGAACTCTGAACTTGATTAGAGTGTTTGTTGTCCAATTTCATGGTTTTTGGGGAACCAAAAAGGGATGCCAAACCAACTGTCAAGCCAAATAAAGACAGATTTTTATGCAGCAGAGTCCAAAAACTTTGCTATTGTTAAAAATAACTGCAACACCTATCCAACCCAGCCTTTGCAATAAGCCTACACAGGCTGCCATGCTCTTCTTCCAATGGCTCATTATTCCAAAGCCCCAAAAGTCTGATTGGGTCCATTGGACCAAAAGGCCATTTGTCCAAAAACCCAGTATCTCAAAAGCAAACATGCATTGCTCTGCAGGGCTGTTAATCCAATGCACTTTCCCAAACATAAGCACATGACTTATTACAATGCACAATGACATCATTCAACCTCTGTACTATAGTGAGGGCATAACCCACCTTCTGCCTCTGATTGGCTTACCTTGATGTTCTCACTCTAACCCTAACCAATCTCACTCTTCTTGCAACTAAACCGACCTAAGGAGGCAACAAGGACAAGTCAATCAGAGGCAGAGTAGGGTAGGTAATTCCCAAATGTGATGATATCATTTTGCATATTAAATAGTCCTGTGGTTTTGATTGGAAAAGTGCGAAGTGTATTTTTTTATGACTATCAGATAAATGAGCTTTGGGTCCAACGGTACAGTTTCTGGACTACTGGGGCTTTGGAATTATGAACCTGTGGAACAATGGGTCATTTGTACAAGCATCTTATTACAATCTATATTTACATATTGATAGGTAACAGCCTCTAGGGGCTGTTGAAATTGTGACATGAGCAAAGAAGGAAGTGAGGTGATGAAGTATAAAGAGCAACAAAATCTTTGTAGGGAGGCAGTCAATGTTTGCTTCCCATGGAAAACCAAAAGTCAACGCTATTATTTTAGCAGTGTTCATATGTCACATGACGTATGAGTCATATGTCATGTGTACACCATGTCAGTAACAATGAACATACCTTTTTCAACTCAAACCATGATTGCTTTTCTAAATCTGACAAAGTAGTTTTGTTGCCTAAACATAACAACATAAGTTTGTTGCCCTAATGAAACCAAGTAGTTCTGGTGCATCAGCACATGTTAAAATACAAGCAATAGCGTTAATATATGACCCTGTTTCATTTAGGAATGACACAAGTAAAGATGGGTGGTGTGGTGGTTAGCACTGATGCAAGAGGATCCCCATCCAGGTTGGAATCGAGGTTGGGGCAAGGTTTGGACCTTGGTCGGGGTGGCCCTTCTGTGCGGAGTTTGCATGTTCTCCCCATGTCTGCATGGGTTCTCTTCCGGTTCTCCGGCTTCCTCCCACAGTCCCAAAGACATGCATGTCAGGTTAATTGGTTACTCTGCCCATAGGTGTGCATGTGAGCATGACTGGTTGTCTGTCTATATGTGTCGGCCCTGCGATAGTCTGGCGACCTGTTGAGTGTGTACCCCCCCTCTCGCCCAATGACAGCTGGGATAGGTTCCAGCTTCAGGCTGGAAGCGATAGTGTACAAGTGTAACGAAATGTTAGATTTATGCACTGTTACTGTTTTTTCATATGATTTGATGATAATAAAGAAAATATAAAATAGCTGGCAGCTTATCCATTAATTCACCCAATAAAGGCTTCTGTTTTGAAAATGTCAAACCTGCTGCATATTATCCATAAAACACCTACATCCTCTAACAATCTATTTCGCCTCAACGCAACAGAGCACTTCCAAACATGAATCATGCTTTGAGCTCCTTGCTGGTTCTCTCAGTCTTCTGTGGTCTGTGTCTCCCCCCAATGTCCCAGTGTAAGGCGCTGGAGCTGTCAGTGTTAGACATGGTCTGTGGGTTATCAGTGCTGGGAGCTGCTATCCAGTGCAGGACAGGACAGTTAAGCAGACGGGCTGACAGGCTGACAGGTGTCAACTCTACAGGATTCAGCCTGATCCAGACCTCTCACTCGCCACAGTGCTTCAAGAACAGGTGGCTCACGCTGATATATCACACACACAGCCATGTTCACATTGTAACACACACACACAAACACGCCAAAAAAAAAAAAAAAAAACGCTCCCTCAGAGGCACGGATGCGTATACAAGCAAGTGTGAGCACACAGGCATCAGTGAGCATGTGTGTGTTCATGTAAGCACTCAAACTGATGTAAAAAGAGAATGCACAAACAATGATTTAATATAAGCTGCACACAGGACATTAAAAATCATTTTAATCATGATATTAATCGCATATCTAGGACATACCACAAACACCCTGACACGTCTGCATGTCTCTGCAAACTACTGACTACTTCTGTTTCTGTTTGGATGTAAAACTTCCCTCTTCAAATCAAGCCAGTCACCTAAGACATTTGTAGTTTGGTTCTTTTGTCACAGATAACAGCTGGCACCCTTCACAGAAATCAGAGGAAAATTGTTATATATATATAGAGAGAGAAAGAGAGCGAAAAAGAGCGAGAGAGAGAGAGAAAGAAAGCGATAAATAGACAGATAGCTAGTCTTGGTCTTGTCCCTGTCTCAGCACACTGTGGTCCCGATCAAGTCTTTGTCTCGGTTAGTACAGTGACTCCAGGTTTCAAAGAGTTAAACCAATATGGGCTTGCTGTAAAGGATTAGTACATAAATATGGAATGTATTGAGAATGTGTGACAAACAAACTGCAATGTACTGATCACTGATAGTGAAGACTGATATTGATTGGAGTGTAACAGCAGAAACAAAACGTCCTTGGTTTTAATCCTACATACAGTAACATACAATCTAAAGGAAGTCTGTACAATTTGTACATTTTTTTTTCTTTCATTTCTTTCAGAAATTAATCCATCTCGGCATGTCATTTTACTTTCTCACACCTTCATCTTGTGACGTTATGAACGAGAAGAAAATAAATTGTGAGAGTCAGCGGCTAAAAATATAGCAGTAATTGGACACAATCAAGTGGGAAGGGATGGGAGATAAATATAGGAGGGGCAGAAGGAGTGAAGTGATGATGCAAGGGTGAGAAAGACATGTAACAGTGTGCAGTGGACAGAGAAAAACAGAGGCATGCCCCTGCTGAAAGTGGTCAATAATCAGTTGGAGTCCATTTAGAGTCGGTGGGATTAGCTCGTTTTATAGACCTGCGTTTTGTTATCTGTTCTGCAACAGGAGGGTTGTGTTAACGATGCAGAAAGGCTGTGTTACGTAGGATATGAAACAGCTGCAAAGCTGCTGTCCCAGAAGCATATCTCTCCTCTATGACTGACATCAACCAGTACAATAAAACTGTCTGTATTTTATATGTAAAGCAACAATGCTCCCTCACTCAAGGCAGTTGGACAGTAAAGACAGTCAGAACAGAATATAGTTTTTGTGCTATTGTCCCAAAAAGAAGTGTCATTTTGGCCCAAGTGTAAATCCATCTCCTGAGACAGTTACATTTTTTGAAAGTGCACATTTAACTATGTTTGATTAAAAAAAAGTATGTGTAAGAATAAAAAATGTGGGAGTAGAAAGAGTAAGAATTTTACAGTTAAACCCCTCTCTAAGCATCATCTCACTCACTCTAGTTCTGAACCTCCTGCTCACTAATTTGAATAGAGGAAAAAATCTGACACTGATTTACAAATGTAAAAGCAACACCTTTATTTTTGCTCCAATCTTTGAAGGGTTTAAGTTAAAGAGCTAATACTTTCAGTGCACTAATAGATATATTTTTCTTAAATACTGGTTAGAAATTTGTTCAAATGTGTGTTAGTGACATTTCTCCTTTCAGAGATAATCGTTCACCTGACAGGTGTCAAATATCAGGATGCTGATTAAACAGCATCATTACTACACAGGTGTGCCTTGAAATGGTAAAAGTGCAGTTTGATCACGCAACACAATGTTAAATATGTCTTTTTTTTTTAGGGAGCATGTCATTGGCATGCTGACTGCAGGCATGTCCACTAGAGCTGTTGAAGTGGGGAAAATGGCGGTGGAAGATTAATTAGAGAGAAGAACAGATATTTAAAAGTTTATTCAGAAAAAAGTTAAGCAGGTTTACTGTGAGGACAAAAGTCTAGTCTTTTTACAAAAAAAGTGTTTACATTATCCTATAGTTCTATGGATTAAAAGATAATTTAAATTTAATAGCACAAGTACCTTTTTTGATTTAAGGCACTTTTCACAGTTCTGTGATACATATATTAAAAGTAATTAAGCATTGAATAGATGTTAGTCAAAATAGGCCCACAGTTGTTACTGCAGAAACTAATAAAACAATTAAAAAAAATAAAAATAAAAAACTGGCAAAGAAAACAAGATGGTTGATGGATGATGGCTTAAAACAAGAAACAAGAAAAAAGGACAAGAAAAAAACGTGAAAAAACTAAAGAAATCATGGTTGAAATCGGCTATCTTGTCTGCAGTAAGCATCACTTGAGACTGATTGAGAAAGAAAAAGGTAGAGGAAATTTCCTTGTGCAAAAAGTAATGAGCCATAGTAAGAGAAAAAAATATGCAGAGGATGAATTACAGCAGAGAAAGTATAATGTAGAAATATAGATTGTGTGCCTCCAGCCTCAGTGGTGAGATAAGCACACTATGCTGCATGCTATGCTCTGCTAATGGGTCTCATTCTTCTACCAAATACAATATGGCACATTTATCCCTCTAATAAAACACCAATTAGAGTGACTTTACTGAACAGCCTGCAAGAAGTGGGAGAGAAATGCAGATAATTGTGAAGCACAATATAAGGACAGAACATTCCTTTCAAAGAGAGACTTATTGTTAGAAAATGACTGATAGCTATATATTAATCTATAGCCGACACTATTTATGCTAATGAGCTTATTGGTGCAACAGTAGAATAAGCTGCAATTTCAACCCCTGCCACAGTCCACGACTAATCAGACAGTGGAAATATTTAACTTTCAGACAGATTCAGACTCACTTTATATGGACATTTCAAGTAAGAGAGTGAAAGAGCTAAAATCAGGAAACAGAGCTACATCACTGTCCTTGAGCTGCTTTCAGGTGCCTTTCAAAAGTATTTAAACCTTTTATCTGCGAGCAAATCTGTGCGATTTGGTGGCAATGACCAACTTGGTGTAATGTTTCACAAATAAGTAGATTTAGACCTTTTTTAATTCTTTTGTTTAGGGAAAAAAATAAAAAAAGGGTTGTGAAAAATGTTCTTATCATTAATCCATATTTCAGTTTGTTACAAAAATATTTTTATTTTAATTTCAAAGCACCTTGTACAGGTCACTTCCATCACTTCTTTTATGTTTTTTTAGTCCTGCAGTCCACACACCTGTTCTCACTTTCCCTCGTGGTTTCCCCGTGTCCTTAGTTTTTCAGTGATCCTGCCTGTTTTCTCCGCATGCTTGTCTTGTGTTGGTCATTTGCTCTAACATAGTCTCACCTAACCCACCCTCCTTTTCTATAATCTTAAGCTATCGTTGTGTAAACCTCTCCAGCTGTGTCTTGTTCTTCTGATTAGCTCTCTCTGTATATATACCTGTGTTTCCCTTTGTTCATTCTCAGTTTGTGGTCAGTGTCTCCTGTCTCATTTTGTTTTTTGCCTCTCTTTTTGACTCCTCATATTAAAAACCAGCCACTTAAGATTTTGCTCTTGTCTGTCTGTTCCAGAATCTAGTCATAAAATAACTATTTACTCTGGATTCCTGTCACCTTGCTGTTGCTTTTGCACTTGGGTTCACCTGCCTGCAATATCCATGACAAATAGTGGACAAGTGATCACCCATTTCGAGTGTTATCAGCCCATTAAATGGCCATTATTGTTTATCACTACCATTTTAATGCTTCAAACAGGGAAAGGGGTTTAAGAAAAGCTTCATATTGGTTTCAAGACCTTTGGTTTCATATGGAAACTAACAATGGTCTCCTGATTGCAAGTCATTTGTTTGACCATCAGTCCACCACCACATCATCCCCTTATTGAGTACTTTACATGGCAAGAAATGACTAATACATGTTTCCCTTAGTCTTCCTCATCATCAGATGATTTATTTATTACCCTAAAGAGTCTGTTTTTGTTCTCCGTTTGTGACTTGATTTTTTTCTCAAAAGATGTGTTAGAAAGGCAGAGACAGACAGAGAACAGATTTGTGAGGTGATAGTGGGAGGAGGAGGTTGACAGAGAAAAAAGGAAACAGGGAGAGTTTTGTCGCCTCATGAGAATGAATGGATACTGTTCCTTGGATCATTTTAACGCATCATAAACTCTCCCCCTCTCTCGCTTTCCCTCCTACCTTTCCTGTTCTTTCAGCAACTCTCTCTCTCTGGTTTCATTTGAAAGGTGCATGCCTCAGAGGTTTGAGTAATATTCCCAACTGGCTGTCAGATTTCATATGGAGGCAGCTTTTTCCCCTCGCTAACGCAGCATCCGACCATTGGCCTTTGTTCAAGGGAAGAGTGGCACCTCAAAGAGATGCAGTATTAAAGGAAATCATTTTTGGACAGCAGAGACAGAAGAGACAAAAGGGTGGAGATAAATACAAAGTGTGTGAGTGAACCATCAAGAAGGATGATGACTGTACACAGTGTCTCCTGTCTTTGAGTCTGACTAACCCTAGCCCTGATCAGTGAGTTTAACTTACATGCAGCAAGTTTAACTTCGGTCTTGAAAGTGGATCTCCTGATTATTTTGTGTCACTGGAGTCACATTAAACCCTCAGACAGTATCACCAAAATCTGCTGTAGGAAACTTTGTTGATTTGCTTCTTTCTCAGACACCCACATATGTCAGATTTTAGACATTATCTACTCTATATCTACATTTTCGTTTGATGCTGGGATCCTCAAATTCTCGCTAATGCCAAGAGTCAACTGTCACATATAGTAGCTCCAGAAATACCCTGTACATTTCAAAAAGTTAAAAGCAAGAAAAGCGTCATGTTTTTTTGATTGGTATCCAAAAATTCTTTAATTATGCATTCCTGTCTTGAAAAGGTTGTTCAGGTCTTATGTTTACAAGGTCCTTCAGGCAAAATAGATTAAAATAGACAATGTTGGATCAGCTAAAAATACAACAAAGTAGTCAGCTCACGAATTTGGATGAAAAAAGGTGGAAAGCAGAAGTTCACTCTAATCATTTTACTCTTGCTCCGAAGAACCAACATTGATATGAAAGTCGTGGAATAGGTCTGATGGACTTCCTGAGAGATGTCTTGTCAAAAGAAGAAAGTGCTAACAGCTTGATAAAACACTTTGATACCAAATAACAAAGCAGCTTTAATCACTTTTTTTCATTAAAATTGGATAAAAAAAAAAATCAGTTTTTAATGGAAAAGATGTTAACATTTCAATCCCACTCTCCCGTTCTCTTCAGTTCTACACATTTCAGCATCTTTTAGCACTTTGTTTTGATTCTAAAGCCCAAAACTTTACTGTTCTTGTTCACTCTCATCAGCATGGTTTCCAACCATCTACTGTAGTTTAAGAGTTAGTTCGATTGAGCTAGAGACCAAAAACTAAGCTAAAAGAGAATCAGTATTTGACTTACATTAGCCTATTTGGCAGAAACACCACTCCAAATGAAAGCTGTTTTGACTTTGTATGTGCTGGATGTGTAAAAAGATAACTGCAGGTAACACCAGCACCATCTGGCTTAAGAAGACAATGTATCCTCATGTCATCTAAAAAATGTGGATCCCATGAATGCTGTTATGTACTTGACGTAAAGTTACATCCTCAATGTAAGTTACATTTGTACAGTAAAATTACATAAGTGAAATTTAGGCAAATAAACTTGAGTAGGAAAGGTTTGTTTGACTCATCCACTACCCCAAATTGCGTCTTTACACACACTTTTGATCTTTTTACTACTTCCTTCTTTATCCCTATCAGCGCTTTAATTACATGAGCCTACATGCAAATTGTGGTGCATTACTTATCACAAGTAAACATACAAACAATGCATGAGAACAGTCTGAAATAGAATGAACATATCATTTTTACTCTTAGTTTTTGAGTGTGATATGCTGCAGGCCTAGACTGGTATCAACTGCTTTCAGGAAATAGCCATAGCCTCACACTATCAAAGTTGGACATTGACAAAAGTCCCCAGATTCTTCTGCTTATTCAGCTTTTGTTTATTACCAAACAAACTGCTTGTGATTTAGAAAGATGAATTACCAGTGGTGTGTGGTGCTAAATCACTGTAGTCGTTGGACAAAGTGTCGCTTTCTTTAAGCAGTGGAAGTGTTTGCCAACAGTTTTCCCTCTGGCCTTGCCATAGCAGTACAAGCTTCAATCTGTTTGCAGCTGATGTTGTTCAGTAGTACTGAAGACCTCTGTGCTTGACTCAAATGCTAGTGGTACAAGCTCCTATATACACCACAATACTTAGTGTCCATACCAAACTGCAACCAGTGTGCTGAAGAATTATGAAAATGTGCCAGATTTGTCCCTAGTCAGTTCCTCCAGGATAATGAGGACTGCCTGCACTGTCTGATTCCTATTTCTGGCTTCCTGCAGAGTTTGGTGAGACTGACTCTTGCAGTTTGACTGATAGTCAAACTTTTCATTGTGTATTTAAGAATTCATAGTTAATTAATTCTTCTTTTTTAACACAAACACATATTGGTGGTATTGTGTTCATTCACTGGGAAAAAATCTAAATCAACACAATTATCACAGTAAGTTAGTATGTATGATAAAAACATTGCATGATATTTACTAATTATCAGGAAAACTCAGCCTACAAATAAGGCTTAGCCTGTGAGCTTGCTCAGCCAGTCAACTCGAGTTTGCTGCAACATGTATCCAGCACATTTTTCCAATAATGGTATTGTGCATGAGCAATCAGTGGTCTGCTCACTCTTTTGCTGCCATGTCTGCTGTCACGCTTCTTACCTTAGAGCTGTCACATACTGCTGGTGCTCATATAGCGTTTCAAACGTCCCACCTCCACTTCAGCATCCTTCTGCTCTGAGTCTGCGTTCCCCAAAGAGGGAAGTTATTATTGTCACTCCCTGCTGTGCTGAGTATATTACTCCCTTGTGGGGAATGACGAGGTCAGAGTTTAGATGTACAACATCGACACCATGCATATTCTACATTCACATAATAATGTATTCTATCCATTAGCTGAGTGAAAATATGAATGGCATGAAGCAGATCTTCAGGCATCTCTGTGGAGGCATTCCAAAAACATACCTTTACATCCAACACTGAAGTGTGACTGAGTGGCCACTGGCTGATATACACTATGGGAATGTGTGACCCATCAATAGCTCCAACACAGGGGCAATCCTGACCTTAAATATGCCGCGATTTATGTGGAATATGAGATAAATGGAATAGGTATGAAGTATTTAGCTTTTCAACGTTCGAACCACTTCTGGCATTAATAAGAAAATTCCTTTATGCAATGACAAGCAGGTTTTCATGGTGCATGATCATTCTCTCTCTAGCTCTGGCTGCAACAACTGTTACATAAAAAAAGACTTGTATGCGTTTGGATACGCTTTTTTAAAACTGTGTTAATACTGGAGCTACACTTTCGGTCACTGTGTAGCCCTATAATGTACTCAAAGAGACAAAGAAACACAATAACAAATACATGTATTGAAAATATATTGTACTGAATGTGAGGGGTATGTTATTGTTTCTAGTTTGCAATAGTTCATTATTTTCAATATTCTATCTTTTTGTATGTGGCATGTCTTTACTCACTTACATAACGTTGATCTCATTATTTACATTAAAAAACAGTTTGATTTCTTTTAATCTTACCTCTCAAGCCTCTTTCCCACTGCACAATATCCGTTAACACCTGCTAACACCGTGCTTTTTAATTTAATGGGAAAGGTATCAATCGGCATTCACATGCAGGTTAAATGACTGCTGTAGTTAGGGGTATTTATTGATTTTAGCCCTTTTACCAATGAGATGCAAAGATGTGCTGTCACAAAACACCATATGTCTCTGCCCAAGATGCACTAAACATCATTCCTAATCAGTCTACACTGAGTTTGAAAGATTAAAGATTTCACATGCTTCTATACATGCTGCTTACCTGTTCTCCGGCCTGTCCATGGTGTGGAGTGTGACACACCAAAACAACCCACACATTGACATATTCATCTGCTGCAGAGCTGTGTACACACTACTGGGCTATTATTTAGCAGATTTACCTGTGTTGAAAAAAACCTGTATACATAGTCAAATTTTGGAGTGTCAGTTAGCACATGTACATACATGAAACAACAATACTTAGAGAAATCCGGTTTAGCTAGTTATCCAGCAGTGCATTCACATAACTTGAGTTGTCCTGGATACTCAGATGAAATACTCAGATGAAATGAGTAACAGGTACAGATGATGTACTTTTTATGAGGAATATCATCTGAGTAAAAAGAGTTGTGGTAAAGAAAAATCCTCATTTGGTTATGATCACTCTTTTACTCTTGTGATCAAACATGATCCAAAGCTCAATACTGAGATTGTTCTGTTTGTAGTTTTCTAAAATATAATAAATATAGCAACTTCTAATCAACATGTCAGGAAACAGATTTTGTTGCTACATGTTGTTTGATGTAATAATGTGCTCTGTTATTTTTTGTAGATCCTAAATCCTTATTTATTTATTATTTTTCCGTTATATGTTTTATGCTAACAAAGCAACTTTTTAAATCAATATGTGACAGTAGGTTCTGACTACTGGTAATATGATCAAACCCCTGTTACTTGTACTGTAAGTGGTGTATGCGCTTGACAGCATGTAGTTAAATGTATCCAACTGCTGGATTCCATTTAGATAGTCCATTAAAATATCGTAGGAATATATGCCAGGAAATTCAGAGCATCTGCTCAAAATTTCAGTGCTGTAGCCACTGCCATGTGTCAGATATACATTAGTTGCCCCTGATACCAGTAAAACAGAGACAAACTGAGAGCCTACAGAACCAGCCAGTAGTCAGTAATTTGGACTCAAAAGGTCAAAGCAGCTGATGGCTCCATCCATCTAAATGGCAGCTGACCTGTGAGAGTAGGTTCTGGGTCAGGGTGGATAGCAGGGAAGAGAGAGAGAGAGAGATACACAAAAGCTTCACAACAACCGACATCTCCTATTGTCGCTCCGCTGCAGACTGTAAGGCAAGTTTCTTTGTGTTCACAGTCAAGCTGAATGTGTGCATTTCTTACAGACAGGCGTGTCTGTTTCCATTTTCTATTTACATTTCATTAAGTCGATGACATGTCTTAATACCTCTCCTTCATTTCATCTCCAGTGAGGAGTCACAACAGGCTGCCTGATGGCTCAATCCATCTAACATGGCAGCTGACCCCTCTGAGTGTACACAACATCTGAGAGACGGGGGGAAACGAGGAAACAAAGATCTAGATCACATGACAAATAGAAAAAATATATATAGGGGGAAACAATGAAATATGTGGATTTAATAAGAGAAAAGAAGAATTATTCCCATGGCAGAGAAAGCTAGACTAAAGCTTCTTTTTTGGACTCAGATGTTTATTTTGAGTTTTGTTTTAATCTCTTCTACGTCATGTACCCCCATCATATCTAACAGCCCTCTCCACCACAGACTGTCTGCTGATGGCTTCATCCATCTAACATGACAACCAACCTCTGAGAATTGCTTTGGGGTCATAATGGGTCAAAGCTAGAGAAAGAAAAAAATACAAAGAGATAGAAGCAGAACGGCGGGTGATTGAGTTCATTGCTCTCTGATATGCCGTCGATGATAAATGATCTAATCAAGGATCAGTCTTGACATGATTGGGTCATGTGAAACCTGGATAGAGGTAGAGAAATTCCTACCTTTAGAGCTCTGGTAGGCAGATTCATTTTGATGTCATTGGTCAGAAAGTTGGCAAGTTTACCACTTTTTTAGACCTTGGGAAATCTAGCCCATGACGAAAGACAATCAGAGCTCATTTCCAAAAGAGGTACTTCGTGTTGGCCATTTTACAAATATCAACGTATTCTCATTGAACAGTTCGTACAATATCCTATAAAAATCCACAAATAATGTTACGTCCTTAACATACAGGTACGTAGTTACCGCACAGTTAGGGTGGTTAGGTTCAGGCAATAAAAGTTACGGTTAGGTTAGGAAAAGTAACATTGCAAGGATGCACCTTAAAAGGACTTTTCATGATTCTGAATATATGTCTCCAAAGTCCCACGGGAAATTCAGAATTTTGTGACCCATCCACTGTTCCAACCCGCCTCACGAAACGACGACTCAGGACTGATTCCGTTATTACTCACATCAACACATTGTTCACATGATACAGCCTTTAAAAATACAATGGATATGTATGAATTTGGGTCTATTACTTTGTCGTAAGACAATGTACAAAAAGTTTCTGGAAAACACCTTGTAAGTACAGTGGACTGATAGAAAACTAGATTTCTGGACCTACTTTTGGCTCATTTTTTAGGCTTGAGAAAATTTGGCCTATGATGGGAGACTTCGCCCAATGGCAGGTCATTTCAGAGAGAGGGTGTTCCTATTGACTCTTTGAAGTGCAGATGTGTGTGCATGTCCCTTTAGTAAAAGCCTGATTCAGTGGGTGAGAGTTGCTCTTCCTGCTTTGGCACCACCTGTCGACACTTAAAGGCAATATGCAAAAGGGACAATGAACCTATTAAAGAGAGATCCTACAAGGGAATCTGACAACAAATGAAACAAAACGTCAATATTGGCGAAGGATTACAGAGATGAGGAGAAAATGTTTTTAATAGTTCGCGTTAGGTAGCTAACGTTAGCGAGAGCCTAAAACCAGCCCCCACCTCTAGGTGACAGGGACCAAGGTGACACCCCTTGCTGAGGGGTTTGCGTTGGCCAAATTCAAAGCGCTGACCAAAGCTCAGGTATTTTCCTTAAGAGAAGGTAGTTTACAATTGCAGAGGGCATGGGGTGGTTAGTTAACTAATTCTTTTCTCATTTGTGGTCTAAGTCTGTACAACTCTACAAATGAAATAAGATAAATAAATCAATGTGTGGGAAATACTAGGTGTATGAAGCATGTATGTATGCCCATGGTAGAAGTGGCTAAGCAGCAGGAGGGTTTAATTTCTTTTTTTCCAGATTTCTGCCTACCCCAGCTTTACAAGAAGCCCTAGTGTCTATTATTCTATATCACATGGGAAACTGGAGTGCTGGAGGCATTGTTTTAATCTTTAATGCCAACCTTAACCTTCCCCTAAACTTGAATACTAAACTCCCACGTGAGGTGCTCATTACGTTCGCCCCTGACATCATGCTGTTACATGCCCATTGTCATTCCAATCCGATCATGGTCATGCAAGGTCACTGAAAGAATTAATCATCGACAGATTGGAGAATCCATGTCATGCAAGACATAGTATCTCTTATTTTTTTAAGATATTTTTGGGTCTTTTCACGTTTATTTGATAGGACAGAGAGTAAAGGAGGAGAGAGAGGGGACGACATGAAGCAAAGGGCCAAGGCCAGATTTGAACCCCCGACCACTGCAGCAAGGACTGAGCCTCTATAGGGCACCCGCTCTATACACTGAGCCGCCGACACCCTGAGGACATAGTATCTCATGAATTACAGTGAGGTTTCAGACTGAATCACTACAAACCTTTATTTTGTGTCCAACCAGCCACAGACTATGTGGCAGGGTCATGATGGGCCATGATCCATCCTATTTTTGAATTATGGCACTTTGCTGTTTAAATTAAGATTCATTGGTTCCGACAAAGAAGCCATTACATTTATTTTTTTAATCCTATGTAACACATAGATCCAAAAAACAAACAATTGCCAGTTCTAGGTCTACAACTTGAGGGGTTCCTCCCAGGGAGTGTCCTGGGGCCATTATTCTTTTAATTACATGTTGATATCTTTAAATCTGCCTGCTCATTTGATTTTTTTTCTTCATGCAGTTGAGGTTGTGTTAATTACATCAAATGAGGATAAAACTAAAATAGCAACTGCCATAAAATGTCAAATGAAGGCCTTTATTTACCTCAGTGGAAAAGGGAACAAGAATGTCTGACTAATTTCCCCTACTTTTTTTAAATCAAAATTTCTTCTAAAACTGCTTCTGACCCCCTCAGTAAGGTTATGTCTTTACTTATCAACACGTTTGTCTTCGATCAATTTATACATGAAAAGACCTGCTAACATCTTTGATCTCTTGAAATATCATTACTGATCTAACAGTTTTGTCATATCCCTCAGCTTGCTCTGATCGTGTCTCATTCATTTTTTATTTGAGCTGCTATATCTCAACCACCTCCACTGTTTGATACCACAGCTGCTTTGTTTACCATGTTTACCTTCTTTGTTTTGTTCATCTGCATGCAAACATTTGTGTATTAGCAGTGAACACACATGAAGCTGATGGAAATGTCATTAGTTTTGCAGGTCATCAACCAAAGCGCTGGACTAATTAAAATTTGACTTCGCTGAGTTGCTGCATATCGATAAGGGGGGATTCATTTCTTACATGGACTTACATAAAAAAGTGGATCTGAGAGGGCTATAAAAGAAGAAAGTATTTTACAGAAATGAAAGGTAAAAGGGCCTCAGTGTTCTGGTTGATAATGAGAGACAGAAGAAAAAGCATGTATTTTTGTTTGTCCAAGATTAGAAACTTGGTTTTAAAGGGTTTGTTATAAAGGAGGCCAGTTTCTTTTTAAACCAGCATTTGGAGAAAGAAATGAAAATAATATATTAAACATCTAAAATTACAAAAAGGAGTTCAACTGAACTTTAAATCATCCTAGAACTAATTAACTTCGGGGTGGGGGTGAGTGTAAAATTCACATGGCTGAGCCATTGAGGAAACAGAATCAGTATAACTCTGTAACATGTGACTTTAAGCCCCATGGGTATAGATTTTAATTCTTTCTTTTAAATTTCAAATGACTTGGCATGCTTACACAAGACATGGTATTCCAAGGCACAGCTAATTACCATTGCCTGAAAACATAAAGCCTTGTAGGATCATGCAAAGCACTGGGAAAGAGGTCAAAAGACATAAAATTACAGAAAGAGAAAATATGATCAAAGGCATATTCCTTATTACCCTGGCTGTGTAGAATTAAGCAGAAGTAAAGCTCGGGGAAAGTACTGCTGAGGCTCATGACCCTGTCTTTAAAAATTGTCTAATAGGCTCAGGTAATTCCATTTTACTGTGTATTTTTTTCTCAACAAGTGTCAGTATCTTGTAATTTACCATGAAAGCTGTTCAAAGGACTGCACACTGTGTCAAAACTGTTTAGAATAATGTGATGGCTGCAAATACGCTAAATTATTTCAGTATTGCTATCTACACTGCCACTGTGTTTAAAGACTGTGTGTAGAATTCGTCGACCCCCAGTTATAAGACACTGTACCCGCCTCAGTATTGTTTCTTGTGAAACATGCAGTGTGATGTCCGCAAGACTCCATGATCACTGATTTATGACACCATCATTGAAAAGAAACATTTTTGAAAACGAAGATTCAACAAAAACACAGCAGCAGCAAAAACAGGCTTCAGTGTCACCACTTGGGGCATATTTGCACCATCAATTTACATCCACTAAAGACGCTTCTTATTGGCGCTGATAGGCTTTAAGTACCTGACAATTCCTTGTATTCAACTAGAAACAGCCCCATACTAATAATAATAATAATAATAATAATAATAATAATAATAATGTGCTGTCGTCTAGAAGACATTTTTGTTAAAAAATGTCTTCCTAGGAATATATTAATTAATCTATTAAAATAACTTGAGTACATCAGTGGCAAAAACAGGCACTTTCTGTGAACGTAAACAGTGCAGACATACCCCAAGTGCTTCCATTGCAGCTTGTTTCACCACTGCTGGCTGCAATGCTCTGCCAGAATACTGAGGGAATTTCAAAAACGTTGTTCCCATTAGTCCCATAGATATCAATATATGTGTGCATAAGGTCCAGGTTTAAATATACAGGGAGAATAGAATATTTTTGGTTAGCTCGAAAGCCAAATGTTTCACAAAGACACACAGATGAAAGCCAGTTACAAAACAGTATTTATTCATTTTCAGTGACCATAATATTGTATGCAACTACAACATTATCACATTTTCCATTGGACAAATAAGGCACTTGATCAAATAAACTGCTAATCAAACCCGAGCCATGTGCATACACTGCCATGAATGTGCCAAAGGGCCGACAGAAAAGGTACACCCGGAAGCACACTTTCTATCTATTCTAATTCTGCAATGAAGAGCAGTCACCCTTGGGCAATATGACAAAATGTGTGGTGTAAGTTACTGTTGACATCACAATATGCCTGGGAGCTACACAGGGAGAGGATCTTGGAAGAAACAAATGAAAGAGGAGAGGAAACAAGAAGGAAGCAGCGATAAAACTCCTGCTTAAAGGGGAAGGGCAAAAGCACAAGGTGGGAAATAAAAGTAGCAGTGAAATTCTTCTGATGGGTTGAAGGAAAGAGCTGAGTAATTTAAGGTTGGAGGAAAGAAAAGTAACTCCGTCCCATAAATATTTGTTAGATGGCCATAAACCTTGAAACATGGAGGGAGAAGATTCTGTCAACATTAGAATTATGCAACAGTAATTCAATATTTAGCCATGTGCAACATTAAACAGTCTCCCCCTCACACAGACAGAGAGGCTGAGAGTGCTCAAGTGTCCATTTGCTGTCCATTTGCCCCTTGATGTCCAAATTCATGTTTTGTTAAGTTTTTTTTTTCTTTTCTGACCGCCTATCTGTGGCCCACAAGAAGAATATTTAACAATTTGACTATAAATAAAATGACCCAGCTGCCATCAGTCAGCTTACATAACATGATGGCCTTTCACCTATGGAAAATGACAGATCTACCATGATTTGCCCTCTGCTGCAACACAGGATGCTGCCAACAGACACTCTAGTATTAGTGTTTACTCAGTGTCACCTTTAAATCGTGCATCAGTTATGCAGCATAAGTTTAATAGTGGTCCTGACTGCTGGTTCTTACTGCAGAACACCCAGTGAAGCCAGCCACTTGGATTTTAATGTGTACCTCTGCAACAGTACGGGTGTTTGATGCAGCCAAAAAATGCAAAGAAAGATCCATATTTCAGCAATAATTTCTCAAATTTGATATACCAAGTAAAACCACATTATCTTGCACAAGCCATTTAAAATTAAATTTAAAGTTATTCTACTGTACATTATTTTTCAAAGGAAGCTTTCTGGGATGGCTGAAATGTTCAGCCTGACTTTTACCATAGAAAGGTTTAAATAGTTTTACTTTACAGTTTGAGAAATACAAAGGTAACCCCAAATTATATTGAGATTACACTGAAATAGTGTTATAAGAAACCTTAATAGGTTCTATGAAAGGGTTGTTCAGAATGACCCAACTATGTCCATGTCAAATTTCATGGTAATTTACTGTACAGGTTTTGAGAAATGTAAAAAGAAAGCCAGTTTAATTTACCTTATATGACTCACAATTTACTATTTCCCCTTTGATTTCATTAAAACAGTATGATTGGCAATAGTATGATTTTTGTTTGTTTGTTTGTTGTTTAGGTGGTTGGTTGGTTGGTTGGTTGTTTTTTTTTTTTTTTTAAATAAGGTTCCATGTTAGATTCTGTTTGAATACAGGTTGCTATGGTTCAACAGTTTATAAAAATAACGTCTCATGTGCACCTTTTTGACTTTAAACACCTGCCCTTCTAAAGGTCTTGCACTTCCCTGTAAAGGATATATATAGAAGTGCTAGATAACACTTCTATATATCAAAAATACAATGTACACCAAATAAAAAAATAAATGCTCCCATTTTTGAGATGTTTCAATTAAAGATCTAAATATGTTCAATCTGTTCAAATCTGTGTTAGTGAGCACAGGTGTGACATATCAAGATGCTGATTAAATAGCATTACTACACACATTTGGTCACAATAAAAAGACACTCTAAAATGTGCAGTTTGGCGTGCCATTGGCTTATTGATGGCAGGAATGTCAGCAGAGCTGTTGCCTGATTACTGAATGTTTATTTCACAACCATAAGCCATCTCAGTGTCATAACCATGAATTTGGCAGTACTTCCAACCAACCACACGACCACAAACCACATGTAACCACATCACTTTTACTTCCAGTGTCTTCCCCTGCAAGATATTCCGTCACCAGCCACCCAAACCATTGATGCAATAATTGCGTTGTACAACAAAAAAACATGATCGTCCTCACCAGGGTCTTAATAGCGATTTGTCAATATGACCAACTTGTGCAGTTGTATTGTCGGTTGGATGTACTGCCAAATTAGAGACATAAAGGATGGCTGACTGTAGCAAATGAACATTAAGTTTAGGGGCTTAATGATCTGGCAGCTCTGGCAAAGCATATTATTCACAATATACCAAACTTTTTTTTTATTTCACTTTTCCACTTTCTTCAATGTAAGGGTTTGGTTGCGGTCATAATATGCATAAATTCAGTGGACATTATTCCCAAATAGATAACTGTTATGTCCCTTACTTTTCACCTTGCGATTCTGTTGACTGTCTCTACCTGGCTTCTCCATCCAGTTCTTTTGTTTTGCTGAAATATATTTCCTCACTCTTCGTGCACAGGACACATTTGCATTGAAAGAGGGAAAAGTCAGGAAAACATCAGTAGGTACAGTAGAGGGGGAAGAATAAGAAGACGTGGAAAGCAGGATGGTTATTCACTGTCCCAGGAGAGTGTGGTGGCTGAGAGGACATGACAGACATCTTGGAGGAGCGTTTTCATTCCGTATGTCGCCTGTCAGGCGACAAAGCTTCGCCCTGTTGCACACACACCCAGGAGAACAGAGATTTATAACGGAGCCGGTGTGAACACCGATAGCACACACACACACATATTGACAGAATCACACTCCCTTGCTCATGCATGGAAAAGCACACACACAAGAGAGAAGGGATTTACAACTGAAATGCTGTTAACATGGGGCCTCTTGTGGAACACACACACACACACACACACACACAAGGCTGTGCTACAATGGCGAGGTCAGTTTATGGAAGAATGTTTTCAGACATCACATGCCGTCGAGTAACATTTTTTTTCTTTTTTTATTGCAGTACCATGAACCATGTGTATTACAGTACCATGAAGTCACGTGGTTTTGCATATGTGTGTGTGATTTACCCAGAGAATACAGGAGGAGAAGAGGAGGCTGTTCAGTCATGACAGCATCACTTTGCTTGACACACACCTTAGAGATATCCTTAATTGGAACATATGTCCCATAATCCTCAGCTAGAATCTGTCTCCCCCTGTCACTTTCTTTTACCTTAATTTTGTTACACAGCCCCACTGCAACAAAGTTGTTTTACATACATTAATGAACACTAGAAAAAGCAAATAAAAGAAAGCTATGTAAAGGGCAAAGGATGCATGTAGTTTGACAGGATAATAAGTTGTGAGAATTGATGTGACAAATTTGAAGAAGATTTGATATCTTCTAGGTCCCTGAAATGATAAAGGCAAAAGCAATCTTTTACAAGATAAATGATTAAAAAAAAAAAGATGATTAATGCTGAAAGTGTTGTTTGTGCTTTTACTTGATGACTTGTCTCTTGTTTTTCCGATTCAAAGGCATTTGCTAAGACTTAACAATTAATCTCTTTGAGCGTAATTTTGTTGGTTGGCCAAACAACAAGCAGAAACTCTTGGCTGCTGTCTGGTTGATGTGCTCTCTGCACGTCACTGTCTGTATTATTAGCTGTCACCCAGAGATGGTTTGTTTAAAGATGACACATCATTCTGTGCAACTTGGGATGGTTGTAAAAAAAAAAAAAAAACAGTGGACAGTGGGCTTCTTTTGTTGTTTATATCCTGTCATAATTTTAAAGGAGTAGCTTGATATCTGTGGTAAATAAGCCTATTTGCGTTCTCGCTGAAAGTTCAAGATTAGAGTGCCTCGATGCGCTGCTCCATGAGTGGTATTGATCTCCTCATCTTACTCACGGCATGAAAGCGAACAAGCAAATTTCCCAAAATGTCAAACTACTCCTTTAAGTTCACCACCTTGACAGCTTTGAGTAAGGACTTCTTAGATTCAGGGTTGTGATGCAGTTTGCCAGTCTGTGAAGTTAACACTAAATTGGTCTTTTTTTCATAGAAAGATAGAAAAGTTTACTCAGTAGTAGACTTTTCTGTGAAAAGTTTTAAACCTCACAACTGCATTATTATCTCTACTGGGCGACTGGGGTGAGTCATGCATTTCAACCTGTTGTCATTTCAAAATTCTCAAAATATGGCCCCTCCATCAATGCACCCAGCGTACGAGTGTGACACCAAAAGCCTGGAACATGGCTGGAAAGCTTGAGATGAGAACACCAACAGACAGAACTGGTGGCATTGCTACTATACTCAAGCATCCAAGCGCGTCCACATACAACAACACACTCACTTTACAACACGGCTAGAAATGCAGAAAGGACAGCGTCACGTAATAATGCTGCCAGTAACAACATTATTTCAATTTCATTTTTTTAAACTTTGTTTGAACTTTATTTAAAAAAGGATCAATAAACCTACCTTTTAATATAAGGATTGCGAGTGTGCGGCTGAGCAGGAGGGGCGGTGAATGGATCCAACAAACAACAGATTTTCATGCATGAGTCTGGTGTTTGCTTCCTGTGTAAGTGAGTTTTTATCTTCACTTTACCATGTGCTCCTTTTACCTAAACCTAATCATCCCTGACTTTGTTGCCTTATCCTAACCATCGTGGCAGTCAGCGCTGGTTGCCATGTGCTCCTGCTGTGTTAACCATAAGGACGTCATTCCACCATGTGCATTTGCTGACATCATGTTAACGGCATCCAGGAGCATAAACAGTTGATGCAGAAGGATACCTATGATGTCATAGGTAGACTCAGAAGGTCAGTGACAGAGTGGCACCATTTGACAAGTTGGGAAAGAACATGTTGTGCATTTGGTCATGCATGTGTGTGTGTGTCTGCCCGTGTCAGCTAACTTCACAAACTGCTGATACAGTTTCGTGGTTGCAATCATTTACATTTGTTGAAAAACCTGTTTTATCGATTGTTTTACACCATCACTGACTGTTGACTCTTCACTCCTTTTGACCGCCTTTAAATCATCTTGGCTAAAAACAAGAACCCTTATGGTCTGTTGCAGGCCACATTTTGGCCTTCTTTTATGCCCAAAAAGTAACATCAAACAAAATGCTTGGTCTCGATATAAACCTCAGCATCTGCAGATTAATTCTATATACTATATGTTATGATTCATTAAAGTTAGGCATTAAACAAGTGGTAATTCCTCATTTTTTTCAGAGGGACAATTCCCCATGGCAGTGCCTTTTTTTTCTATAAGACTCGTTTGAGATGAGTAAGTAAGAAAACTATGTAGCCTGGTTACTGCTGTACAACAATAAAAAAAATTAATACCACTTGACGTCCAGTTATAAATGATCTGAATTAAAGATCTGTGGCTGTGTTGTAGTTATTAAAAATACAGTACATTAATCCTCATAATTACATTGTAGGCTATCTATACTTCACACACAGTGTCTGTTTGCAGGATAAATTGATCTGCTCTGTGTATAATTTATTAATGCTGGGATGCTTCTGAAATGAGCTACTGTGCATCTGCTGAAATTACAAAAATTGTCAAGAGTGGCCACCATCAGCTTGGGCAGCAGCCTGACAGAGACCTGCACTCTACTGAGTGCACTTTTCCAGTGTGATCTAAATCTTGTCATGTAGAAACAAGCTTGGAACAAAATTAGGATGATAACAGTTAATCAAAGATTGATTAATCGGTCATTAAGAATTTAATCGAATGTGTGAAATTCAATCAATTAATCATTTGGCTATGCAATACTATCAAAGTATATGTAATGTGTTGCTATGAGCTTTAATCAAGGAAAAGAACACATTTGGTAATGTTTTAAATAAGCAAAAGTTTCTGTTTTTCAAGTAAAAAGGAACGTGCTTACAATTTGCAAACATTTTGTCTATCTAGACTACAAACACAGGCCTGAAGTTTCATTTTTAGAAAATAATTTTAATTCAGCTGTTTGAAAACTGAGCAAATTGGCTTGATTTCTTTCGAAAAATAAGGAAAGAAGGCAATGCACAAATGAAAAAATAAAATCAGCAAAAAAGGAAAGAAAAGTAAAATCCGAAACAAACAAAAAAATTATATTTTTTCAGAAATTAAAAACATTCAAAGGGAAAATTCCATAACATACATTAAATATGAAGTTTTAATGTTTATAAATATAGATTTGTCAACATTGTTACTGTTTTTCTTAAAATTCCCTCTGTCAGTTTTTCTTTTTTAGCATTTATTCAGTTTTTTGGGACATTTCTTACCAAGCTGTCTATTGCCTTTTTCCTATGTTTTTGAAAGAAATCAAACCAATTTGCTCAGGTTTTAGAATATCTGAAAACTTGTGACAGACATCTAACCACAGCACAAGAAAACCAGTTTCAATCCAGGTTTCAAAAGGTTGAATCACAATTACAATATTGTTTGAAAACATAACAGTTCCATGTTTTCCTCAATCTGTGGAGCCTCAGTATTTACATATATGCAAATAGTATTTATTATATTAGGTCTGAAAATGTAAACAGCAAATGACCTCTTACATGTTTAGTGTGTCTGCAGTCTGCACATATTCTTCAGACCATTTAACAACACGTTTTAGCTCTTTTCCTGCATTAATTGGAAGTTTGCATGGCGATTAAAGAGTTGAGTGAAATTCGCCCGAGGGAGCCTGAATCCTGTTAAAATAAAAAAAAAACTTAAATCCAAAAAAAGGCTACATGAACATCAATGAGCTGTCAAAAGCTCACTTTTTATCCCTCAGCTGTGAATCATGTAACACCGCCATAGGCTTTAAGTTTGCTGCAATAAAATTAAACGGTTGTACTAATTAGACTACTTAAACTAATAATAATGTGTAACATTACATGAGCAGGGTCATAAATTTAATTACGCTAGCCTTCACTGAAGAACTGAGCCTTCAGACATAAATCCTATTAAACATGAAATATCTTTTAAATCGCCTGGGAACCTTCAGCCTCCTTTCATTTAACAATGAAGAACACTGTTGCAATCCATGGTAATTTTCAACCAAACTGGAAGCGATTAAGCAGCAAATCAAGGAAAATAAAAACCGACAAAGCCTGAATTAAAAAAAAAAAAAAAGTGAGTGGAAAGTGTGGTGAATACAGCAACAAAAAAAGAAACTACACAATCCACCTGAAAAGTCTGAATGCTGCACTATTAATATACTGGAGGGTAAATTCAGACATACTTTGCAGCGCACACACACACACACACGCACACTGCAGCTCTAATATGGGGATTATTAATTGACAAAATGAGTTTGACGCTGCTTTGATAGATGTGCAGAACAGAGCAGAAGGCAGACCTAATCACTCCGGGCCTAAATGGATTCATTATGACGACCGGCCTGACATGCTGCTACTGCCGCTGCTGCAATGCAGAGAGAGGCAGAGGGTGAAGAGGGGGGTTTGACTAGAGGCCTAATCTAACACAATGACAGCAATAAAATCAGCTTTTGCTTTACGACAAGACATTACACTGAGCTGAGAGCGGCGCACAGTGAGGGGAAGACAGTAAGTGCAGGTTTTATACAGTCCCTCAGGCATTTCACGTTGATGGCATATGGACCTAATTTATTATCAGTTTATCTGAATGGGATTTTATCTTATCTGGCTACTAGTTAATCATGTAGCCCAGAACATGGCAGCATGTACATTAGTGAACATATACACAAAACATTCCTGTAATGTAAAAAAAAAGAAAAAAAAACCCCACATAACTAACATTTTTTTTTTTTACATTTTTTTAACATGTTTATTTCTGCAGTAAAATTAGGCATTATAAAATGGGGATCTTTGGTGATTGACTCTGTTTTGAAGCCAGCCTCAAGTGACCATTTGAGGAACTGCAAGTTTTGGTATTTCCGCAGTGGCTTCATTTTTCAGCCTCGGAGGTTTGCCACTTGCCCTCAGCGTGCAATAGTGATGCCGATGTTAGGATCTGCAGCACTGCAGTCTTTTCCCCCTTGTTTCTCCAGTGTTTTTCTCTTCCTTCTTGTTTAAAGTTTGTCCCCAGTATGTTCCTCCTGTCTGTGTGTGTCTTAGGCTGGGAGTGGCTGACCTACATTCTGCTCTTCAGCTGAACTCCTCACACACCTGCTGCACCTCACACACCTGCTGATCATATACTCTGATTGCAAGGTACCTGATTTAAGCCCGGCCTTCCTCTCCAGTCTTTGCCAGTGTGTTGTGAACCCTTTTGCAGCAATGCTTCAGCCTTTATCTTAACCAGTGTTTCTCTAGATTCTCTTGACCTTCACACTCTTGACCCAGTTGCCACCCTTTATTATATCACAAACTGAGCATTAAATTATTAAATTATTACCTTTTTCTCGTGTCTGCATTGTGAGTCCTAAAAATAACTGCTAGATTAAAACAGCCAAAGGCCTTCAGTGTCTCTCTGACACGCAGCTGGTTTTAGATTAGCTCCTATGTAAACCCATCAGCAGTTGATGTTGAGAACAACCAACATAGATTTAAAAGCAAGATACTCCGACACATAGTTTTTTGGAAATGACCGAGAATGTGTTGACTTTGTCTATCCAATAGGTTTTTAGAAATGCCAAGTACACCTCAGGTGCAACATTTTTGGCTGGTAACTTTTATCGGACTCCCAGACTTGATTAGATCTTAGGATGTGATAAGTATGCATCCTAACTAAAATGAGATGTAGAATAATGTATGTACATCTTAACAGTGATACATAGTAGAGCCTCCTCAGACTTAGAGGATCATTTCATCCAAATTACAAAAAAAACCCTAACATTTTACTTGCATTTAGAGGTATATTTCTATGCAGCTAGTTAAGTTTTTACTGAGCGGGCTTTGTGATTCTGTCTCTGAGATCTGTGCCCCTTGCAAAGGATGCAATTGAATTTGTTTTTTTTTTCATAATTTGGATGAAGTGACTGTTCAAGCTGTGTGGATAATGAGCAGGAACCTAATTAAAATCAAATATTTACCACAGCATTTGCATTTCGGACTTATTTTCACACTGTCAAACACACACAAAAAAAATAAAAATAAAAACCCAGGCAATTTAAATCCAGTGTGATAAAGCCTAAGGGAGGCATGATCTGGTCCGAACTGGTCTGAACTATTACGTTCTGGTAAAGTGCCACAGCTCCAGATCCAGCGTAAAGACCACTGTGTCACTGTGAAATGGGTGCGACAGAGACGTTTCTCACAGAGTCAGAGGAAATAGAAAGTAGAAACAGAGAAAGAGAGTCAGATAAAGAGAGGGGGAGTGAGACACAGCAGCGGGTAGTTGTACATCACAGCATCACTTTTATAACAGTACAAAGAGAGGGCTTGTTTTTGGAGCATCAGCTCTGGGACCTGCTTCTTACACTGAGACATCTGCTCCACTGTATGTGTGTATTTGTGTGTTTGATGTGTGAGTGCATGTTAAAACTGTAAGTTCCACATTGACTAAAGGCGCTGTCAACACTGACAGGACAGGTTTCAGAAATGCTGACCTGAGTTTGACACTCTCCACTCTGACTGTTTGGGGTGTTCTCCATCACACATCGCATTGTAGTGAGCTGGCCTTGTCAGTGTGTCTTTAAATTTACAAAGCTGTTTTCCAGCAGGGAGACAAAACAAATGTCATCAGAGGAAAGCGTAATCTGCTTTTGCACAGTGTGTGTTTGTGTTTACTCGTTTGTCTTGCAGTATTATATCTGTCAGAGTTTGACATTGTGACCCCGAATGTTGAGTTGTGTCTAATCCCAAAATGGAATCAGTGTGTTTTATTTAGAAGGATTGAGAGTAAAAGTTATTTGACGGATCATGAGCAATAACAAATAATATAAACGGGCTTCCACAGCCAAAAAATTCACAATTTAGCAAGAGGGCCCTCCATGTCTCAATCTTAGGAAGGCCAGCTCTGTCCTCAGTCACCCGCTTGAGCCAGTGCAGGTGGTGGGATAAAGGATGATCACTAAGCTGGTCCATGCTGGTGAAGGACTCCCACCATGCATCACACTCTGACTGCACTGGAAGGCTCCTTCAGCGACAGACTGCCCCACCTTAAGTGTGTGAAGTAGTGATTCCACAGGTCCTTCCTGCTGCTGTCAGACTAGACAACCAGCATTGCTCCCAGTCGACCACACACACCAAAATGGACTTAAACTAATGTGCAGTTTATCACAATGTGCAATTATTTTCCATGTGCAATTGGTGTATATATTGTTTTAGCTGTTGTGTTGCGTCTTTTTTTCACTATTTGCAGTGTTCTTTTTGCTCTTTTTTTTTGCTCTGTTTCTATTTCTATTTCTAATGTTGCATCTTGTTTTTTACTATTTATATTCTTATTTTTGCTGTATTTATCTTGAACATGCCTTACTTTTATATCCTTTGCTGCTGTAACAATGCAAATTTCCCTGTTGTGGGACTTTTAAACAATTATCTTATCTTATCATATCTTTGTTGTTTAAAAGACAAGATGTATGTCCATTTTTAAGTGATGAAATGCTCCAGCCACCCATCTGTTGCTGTCTTTGGCACTTGGCACTGCATCTGTTTTGTGTTGCAAAATTTCTCACTGTAGGTACTGAGATGAATCTAAAGCAAAAAAGCCACGTTTGATCGCTGTCTAAAGGTGTGACTACAAAGGAGACATTTCAGCTGCATCATTCAGTTGGCCATCTTTCCAATTATCCAGAACACATTTTAAAGGGGAACTGTGTGTTTCTGTATTTTATGTCTATACATACTGTTGCATGAGGTAAACAAATGTAAAAGTAATCGGTGTAGGTAAAAACCTTAGGCTCCAGGCTGTTCTCCAACAGTTTTTCTACTTTGGATACAGTATGATGTCATGGTGTGCAGGATTTCTTTATATGGTCATCTTCTCCAGAAATGCTACTCCAAGTGTTTACATTATGGCACCTACACTTCTATAACATCATACCATATCAAAAGATCCACCTGGCCTGGTTACAAAATGATTCTGCCCAGCAGCGTGACATACTGCTGCAAAGGTGGCTTTTGGCACCGGTGGCTTTTGACAATGGTGTCTTACAGTGAAGTAACTGACAAAGCAGCAGTATTTGATGACTTCAGAATGCGAATAAGCTGAATTTTAATATATATGGTGATTTAGTACATTGGTTTTTCTTTGTTTTAGTTGAAAATGTTTTAAAATCCTGGGGAGGTAAAATAATTGAGTAATTTAGTAAGGAATAAATCACATATCTGATTTAGTGCAGCAAAAATGTTTAGTCTGCTTCCCCATTTATTTTGCGACCCCATGCAGGGAGTTGGGAGCTAATGATCTACATTCTTGTGAAACATTTGAGATGCAAAGTCAGATGAATGATTATACATCAATTTTAAAAAATTCGAACTAAAATTTCTTACCAAAATCCTTTTTTTCTTTGGTATTTATTGAAATTACTTGTAAATTAGAACCAGTAAGAATACACATTAAAAGACAGAATACATAACAGTGGTTGGTGTGCATGATTATTTTTGGGGGTTGTGAGATTGTCAACACGACAATAAAGAGGAGGAAAAGTTCTTTTTTTTCCTGAATTTTTGTTGTTTTTGCAAACACTTGAGAGCTGTGCTTCCTCGGGACTCTAAAAACAATTGAAATTTAACAGTCTTACTTGGTTGATTTGCCTGCGTGTGAATCAACGCACGCAGGCAGAGCAGCAAAGCCTGTCCAATTGCACAGCTCCTCCAGCCCTCTTCTGTCCAAATTTAGTCACACAGCCACGGCATAATTAGCAGCACTCAGTATTTCACAATCCAGAAAGCTTAAGGGTCGGCCCTTGAATCGGGACACGGCTCGGGACGTAAACAGCTGCTTAGGGCGCGAATGTTTGTCTTAGCTGTCTAAGTGCCAGCTCAGTGTCATCTTCATCATGAAGTATCAGAAGTGGCATTTGTACATGGCCTGAGAGGTAACGTTTCCAGAGAGGTCCTTTCTTAAACCTGTCCCTCCCCAATCGCCCTTCACTGCACAAGATCACTCCACATGGAGGCACGCTCATAGCTGTGGAGGGCACTCCATGTGGAGAGGGCAGGTATGAGTAAATTAATGCTTACAATGGAGAGTGCAAGTGCAACCCACTGTTTACTAAACATCACCATGGATAAGAAGATGTGCTGCTTGCTGAGCTGCTGTCACATATTTCCCCAGTTCTCTATCATAGAATAAAATACATCAGCGATAATTTTTCTTCTAAATGCTTTACATTTACATATGTCAATACAAACTTTTATTTACAATAAATTCTAAATCAGATCATAATGGGGATGGTCTGCATTTGTTCAACAATAGCCTTTCAATTTATTTACATTTTAAAATGACCTCTCTGTATAGTGACTGTCATTTTAAGTGGTGGGGTGGGGCGTCTTCCTCTGCTGCTGTTTCAAATCAAAGGCCCTCAACTGGTGAATCGGGAGATGGCTTTTGGAGGTTGTTCATCAAAAATGTCTTAAGACATGGTCTTAAACAGTCTTTGGCAACCAAATTAATATTACTGAAAGTAATAGGTGACAGGCTGTACATCTCCAATTCCTCAGTGTGGTAACGAAGGTTAAGATATCGTAACCTGAGTTCTATTAGCACAGGCAGAGCCTAATACTCCTCGACCACCAGCACACAATTGCACATGAGAAAGGCATACATTTAGCTAGCCAATCAGGCTGATTGTGGATCCCAGTATATGGGGAGACGGATTCCCACCATCTGACATCCTACATCCTCTTCAGTGAGTGGCATAGAAGCGTCAGGGCCTCTAGGTCGAGGATTCGGCCTATGCTAGTAGAACTAGGGTTACAATATTGTTACCTTCATTCTATTTCTCACAGACTCTGCCCTCTTCTATACTCTTTGGGTACACTGGGTGGATCCAGATGAATGAATAACCTGTCGCAATATAACATCAACCCCAGCCGAGTATTGTGGAAATTCCAAGACCAGCTTTGCTTTTAGTTTTTGATCATCATCCTCTGCACTCTCCAAGCTACCTCAACCAAGAAGCACAGATGCAAAAAGATAATCGACTACGTATAATGTAAAAGATGTCCCTCAGTGATGGACCCACAAAGAATTGTCACTCAACTCTGCAGTATTACTGTCTTTTCACTCATAATTTTGGGATTTTCTGGCCTGCAATTTCTGCTTGAATCAGCCTTATTCTCATCATCAGCAGGCAACTGTTTTCAGCCAAAATGCTGTTAAACCTACAGCACACAACATCCTCAGCATCAGAAAGCAGACAGACACAGTTAGAGAGTAGTTGGTGAACATAATGGAGCATTTAGCTGCTAAGGAGAGAGATTTTCCTCAGGAGTTGATGGAGGCAAATACAGAACTAAAAGAAGATTAAATGTTGGAGTTGCCTTAATCAGGCTGACCAAAAAGACAAAAGTAAGCAGGTATATAATGTGTATATAAGCAACTGTTAGCTAATACAATTGCTATCTTTGAAAAGGTGATAATGGGTCAATGTTTTCAGTTTGTTCTGCTGCCCCCAAGTGGTTTGTAAAATATTGTAATAATTTATAAGATTATTAAAAAAGTATTGTCTTGCTTCTTAATTTAAGTGTAACTGGGTATTGTAAATCAGCAAACTCTTTTCATGCAGTGTTTGTACGTATTCCTACAAAGAGTAATAAAACACATTTCGTTTATTTCCCACATGATCATGAGATTGTAATTTGTGTACACTGTAACACACGTTAGTGGCTAGATTGTAATCACTTGATCAATGTGCTGACAGGAGTAAAGTAGTCTGTGTAAGAAAGGCAGGGTGGCATGGTCATTAGGTTTCAAAATACAGGACTTTCTCCCAAGAGACCAATGTTGGGAACTGTGAACTTTGAGAAGACTTTGACTTTTTGTTTGTTTGTTTGTTTGTTTGTTTTAGATATGTGATGATATTGTTTCCTCTCTTAACCTAACTTATGTTATTTAACTTTCCTAGACCTTGTCTACATAACATTACTTTCCTAACCCTAACCTACAGAACTTGCCTTTCTTAAACCTAACCTACGTAACTTTACTTGCCTAAACCTAACACACATACTTTCCTAAGCCTCACACGCATAATTTAACTTTCCTAAATCTAACATATATAACTTTATGATAAGTATGTAATGTGACAACGCCCAACCATGTCTCTTTTCCTAAGCCTAACCTATGAAACTTTACTTTCTTGAATATAACCCACGTAGTTAACGTTAAGTACATAACTTCACATTAAGTTTGTTACGTAATAAGGCCATTAGATACGTAAAGTTTAATGCACATTTTCATACGATAGCACTTGTGTTGTATGAGATTGCGTTGAAATCTACAACAGTGCACATTCCTGGTCAGAAGGTTTTGTATTCTATCTAGCTGTTTTGGGATAGGCATGACCTCTCAATACAAATGTGTAACCCAGCCAACATTTGTATGTGAGGCTCTAGTAGGTAGTAAATGTGCGGAAAAATGGGCCCTTTTTTTCCACAGGTTCCAAAATGGCCCCATGCCAATGCCCTCACTGGTGGGTTTACCAAAGTTGGTGCCAGATAAGATACCTAATTTCTACCAGTTCCAACTTGGGTACCCTAGTGTAACCCATGAGGGGCCCACTTGGGTGCACTTAGTAAGCAGTTGGCATGGGGCCATGGAACCCATGGACAATCCAATATAAGGACAATTTTTCTGTCCATTTACTACCTACACAGTAGTGACATAATGGTTAAGGTAAGGGTGTGTTAGCTAGAATTAGCCTGAGCCACATCTCCCTTGCAATCTGAAGCTTTCTAGTTGGGAAGAAAACTACTCAATCTGGCAATACACTCTTGCTTCTTACCTCCTTTTGTAAATCTGTTTGCTCTCCACTGTCTAATATATCAATGTTGTATCTCAACTAATGGAGGATGAAGTAATTAAGTATCCACCCGAGAGCTGAAACAAACCAAAGTTCTTTTTTTCTGCTGTTTCCCCTCCAATTTCTACCTCAAATACAACATTAATTGCAATCAAATGGGGTATTTGTTCAAACTGACCAGTTGAGCGAATAATGGAAAATGTGCAATGATCAAATAACATGCTATCAACATGTTAATTATCATCACTCTCTCCTCAGTAATTACACAGTATTATGCTCCACTGTTTGGCTCAGTGGGCAACAATCAGAGGCTGCACATTTTTGCTGTGTTCAGAGACATTTCATTGTTATCTCTGGATCAGAGCCCTCTATTCTCCAAAGGCTAATAACCACTTGGCCATGTGGCTGTGTGGCCGCTTTTATGGGTGTTTATACATTTATCTAACAGGGTGTTTTTATCATTCTGTGTAACTCTTGCATTGCCAAAGATTTTTTGGCCGGTTCAGTCAGTGGTGGTGGACTGAATGCAGTATTACTGATTTAGCCTGGTACTGAAATCGTGGAAGATAATGTCAGCAGTTGATTAGGAGAAAGACCATTAATACTTTCTTTTTTATTTACGCAGCACTTCTCAAAAGTTGGAACTACAAAGCATTTTAAAGAGAAATAAACCCTATCTAATAAAAGCAGGCAAAGGCAAAAAAAGGAGAAAGGAGCACAATGAGACAATAAAAGTCCCAGTAATTTAACCAGTGTTGTGCAAAGTAAAAGCAGAGCAGAGAAATGCAGAGGAATAAAAACAATAAAGACTAAAACTGGATGATGAAGTGCGACAATCAGGAAGACTCTAGGATAAAAGCAGTTTATTAGATGTAAAAGCTGGCACTATAGTGTGTTTGAGTGCTGCGTATGTTGTGTGTCTGTCTGTCTTCCAGGTAGTAAGGTAGCTAATTGCAGAAGAGTGGCACCTGTCAGTTCCAGCTCAATAGCAATCTCTCTTTCCACAAAAAACACTACAAGAAGTATAGTGTCTTTCAGACATCAGACAGCTGTAACACAAATCGAGATTAGCAGCTTAGCAAAGTATTTTGAGTCTAAAGTCTTTTCTGTCCTACAAAGGTGGCTCTCTTTTAACGTGTATAGATCTCTCTGGTAACTAATGCTGCAGACCTAACATCGTCAGGATTGGTTGTTGTCCTTTCCTACTTGCAATGACTGGTTGTTGTTTCTCTTGAAATTAGCTTAAATGTGCCTTTCCATGTTTGTTGTTTTTAGGGTTTTTTTGAGTAGAGTCATTCTAGTCAATGTCAGTATATGCATGTATTACATGACCAATACAGATTCTCAGCTCACGTTCCATTTAACCACCCCTCATAAACAAGATCCCTAGATTCTTCAATTCTTCAGTCTGGGCCCCAACTCTTTCCCAACCCAGAGGGGGGTATCCACCATTTTCCAGCAGAGAGTCATGGCCTCAGACATGAAGGTGCTGACTCTCATCCCGACCTCTTCTCACTGCTGCAAACCAGCCCAGTCCATGCTGGAGGTCATGGTGTGATGAAGCCAACAGAACCACATCATCTGCAAAGAGCAGATAGTCTAAAGGCTATTCTGTCCTCCAAAGATGGCTCTCTTTTAACTTGGATAGATCTCCCCAGTAACTTTTGCTGCAGACCCAACCTGGTTCAGATCAGTTTTTGTCCTGAGTGTTACTTGAAGTCGTCAGTAGTATATGAGCAATACAGATTTTCAGCTCATGCTCCATTTTACTATCCCTCATAAACAAGATCCCTTGATACTTGAATGCTTCACTTGGGGTCGCAACTCTTTCCCAACCCAGAGGGGCCTATCCAACATTTTCCAGCAGAGAATCATGTTGTCAGACTTGGAGGTGCTGTGTGTGCCCAACCTCTTCTTATTTGGCTGCAAACCACCTCAGGGAATGAGATCCCCCCCCCACCCCTCCCTATCCTTGTCTAAAAGTGACTGAAATGAGATTCCTCCGCAGCATGGCTGGGCCTTCTCTTAAACTTATTATTATGAAGAAAATACCAATTGTACAATGTAATGGCTGTAGAATAAGGACACCATCGGCTATATTGGTTCAGCATACACCTTGTCTTCACTTTGCATCTGTGAAATATTTTCCCTTGTAGCTGTTGGTAGCTACCCCCGCTTACCAATGAGTATCAGTGTAAGTTTTTGCAATTACTATCCCCACTAGCAGAAATGGCAGATGCTGGAGCTAAAATAACTGTGAAAAACAAAATGCAGTATGTCCTGTGTTGTTGGTAGCTTCTAAGCTCTGAGGAAAGCTGAAAGTCTTTGCAAGAGCTGCGCCAACAATAGCACTTATTGGAAATGCTGGGGGAGGGTTGAAAAAGTTTCCTGTTTTCACTTAAGTTGGATAATAAAATTAAAAATGGCTCTGCTCTATTAAAGTGTCCCAGTAAGCCAATATTCATGATACCCAGACCCTGAAACTGAAGCAAGGAAATAAAATTGATCCATCATTAGTTTTTATTATCTTATTATTTACACTGCCACATCTGAGTGTGCACAACAGCATCATGCTGAGTTGGTATCCCTCCCTCTTTCCCTTCTGAGCAGATTTAAAATCAGTTCACGTATTCTGACATTGAAGTGTTTGTGACAGTCAAAGTGTTTACACACACACTTTAACTATATTAGGGCTGTAATTCCCATTTTAAATCCTCATAAAGTTGATTTACTCAATAAGTTAAGGTTGCACGATTTCTTAGAAATTGATCTGTCCATGTCTGGTAGAAAATAGGACGTTATCACCAAAATGAAGAAAAGGACAATGTTAGGCATTGGCTTAAATGAGTATTTTTGCATTCATGAATTATTCACATCATAACACTTATTGTGTCATTTGCAGTTATTGCTTCATCATGGTAGCCATTCAGATGCCCATCTCAACAATAACATGGTGATTTCTCCTTTTTGGGAGGTGATTAATGAATTGTAAAACAGCTGCTACAGACAACTTCCTTCTGACTTTGTCCATGAGCAAAGCCATGACAATTTTAATACCCGGAACTGACTCTGCACTCTAACCAAGTACAGAGCTCAAAATAACCTGAGCGGAATAAAACTACAGCTACAGTAGATAATACATCAGATAATATTGGATTTCAAGTGCAACACAAGAGCAGCCAAAAAACATAAAATATTTTTAAAAAGAACAAATTACTTTGCACTTCTTGCCAAGAGAAAAATGGCAATCCGTTTTTATTACAAGTAATTAAATCTGTCTCCCAAATCTGAACCTGGATCACAGAGATATCACTTTAAATCAAGACAATACTAGTGACAAAGACAGACTGAAAGAGAGATGAAGAAACAACATAGTATCCCAACTTTTGACACGTAATTTCTGTAAACTTCATATCCGATCTTGCATCCCAACCTCTAAAATTACCCAAATTCAACAAGAAACAGATTCTGTATCTTATAATGCCTGGTTATCAGCATGTGTTATTTGATTTGTCAACACATTTTCAGCCATCTCCATTAATGCTCACACAGCCCCGCTAATGACTTACGGGGCCCTCACAGTGGAGCTGAGGCATTTCTCTGGTGAAATGCACCGATAAAATTTACAAAGTGAGCAATAATGGATGAGTAGTTTTTACTGGGTGATTAGGCTAATGTGCTTTTAATTGGTAGGAGGGGGCTTCTTTTGTTAAGGTGTGCAGAATTGGTGCAGTAGAGTAGACAGGAGATGTCGAGCACAGTGTGTTTCAAACAAATAATGACAAGACGACACGCAAAGGCTGCAGGTACACCTATCATTTCAAAGCGATTTTAGAGAGTCATTCTTTTTTAATGTTTCTTTTATCAGGCAGCTCTCAGCAGCATCCTCTATATTTCCTGAACATGTCCTTCACAGCTATTTTCATCAATGTGTGTACACCCCCCTGCTCTTTAAATCCCATCTCCAATAAATATACTGTAGTTGACCTTAAATGTGAGCGACACAAGTTTAAAATGCACTTCACCTAATCTGATAACCAGATCTGATTTGCTCTGAAACTGGAAGTCAAAGTGGAACTGAATATTGAAAGTGATTAATCTGATTGTGACCTGATTAAGACAAGTTACAGTTGCCAAAACAAACACACCACAAAAAATGCCCTTAACGAAATTAGCTAAATAACAGAAAACCTAAAATTGTGATGTCACAAGTTACAGGATTTTATTTTAATTGAGCTGAACTGTTGATAGAGATCTTTATAAAAATCAATATTGAAGCAACAGAGGCTGACATATTTTAACTTTTTGGCCCCGATATGGATCAAGCTTCATAAACCCAAGATCCTATAATTCCCAGAATGCAACGCAACTGCTCAGCAGAATTGCAAAGGAGGAGCTACCACAGGCAGCCCTGGTTTTGGAAGTAAAAGTTCCATTCATTTTTCATAGAAAAATGTTGCCTGGCTGACAGTTGAAGCTCTGAAAATGTTTAGTTCTTTTATAGAAGTCAAAGCCTATGTACACAAAAACTTTAAAAAGGAAGTTAACTATGACTTCCATGTTGGATTTTAGCGAGAAACAGAGAACTAAAAATTCTGGTCAAACAATCTCCAGTTCTTTGGTACCATTTTGAAAGAATTCAGCAATGATGACACTGTGTTTTGTTTTCTGATTCAGTGATGGTTTGTGTTTGCTGCCACTGACTGGCTTCGTCTCCATGGCAATGGCAGTCAAGACTCATGTATTTTTGCAGTATTGAGATCACTCATGATTTCTCAGAAGCAAAACTGAAATTTGTAAAAGTGTTGGTTATAACATAAATATACATAATCATTACTTCATCTGGGAGAGTTCTGCATGACTCTTGTAAGTAACATTTAAGATATCAGCCAAGTTTTCATCCAAATTTAGCAAAAATTTAGCACAATTCCCTGAAAATCTGCAAAAGAAAATGCTTGTTATTGCATACTTTCGTCCAGTAGCAAAGTGCCTATAATGGGGTTGGGGGGGGGGGGGGTTATATTAAGGAGTGTCTCCTCATTGCTTCACACAGATCTGTGTTCATCTGCTGCTTTTCTTCATCTCTTTAGTAGAGCAGAAGCTTCAGTCAATGTTTGAGTCCGTGAGTTTTACTCATCAACTTAATCTTAATCTAAGAATATGGCTACATCACTAAAAAGACATCATACAGGATACAAAAAAACAAGAGATATGATTAGACAGGTTGCTAAACATCTTAAATACAAAACTAGAGCAAATAGAAAAAAATGTTACCTTAACTGTCTGTCTTCAACATCCATTACAGTTTACTGATCAACTTTATGGTTTAACTTTGTCTTGCTGTACATACCAGAGTTGTATGTATACAAATTTCCTGTGTAGAGATGGATTATTAGCCACATTTTAAGAGCATGGACTTTGTGTTTGACCTCAACATTAAGTGTGTTTGGATAATCTGGCTGAACAGCCAGCTTGTTTATAGCCAGTCCTATAGTCTGACTGACCTTGTTCTGTGCTCACACTTCTTCTGACTAATATGGAAAGTCTGCATGTGTGTCTGTCTGCCCTCCGATTTCCTCAACAGCTGTTCATCCGGTGGATTTTACACTTGGTGGGTTTATTGCTGAAGACCCAAGGAAGAGCAATGCCAAGTGCTGTCTCATGAGATCTACAGGACATATGTATTAGTAGTGTTTTACCACCACCAGAAGTACACACTGTGTAGTGTATTGAGAGGGGAGCCCTATTAACTGTTACACCGCCAAATTGTATGTCATGTCATGAGTTCACTTTCCATCACTTGCTATAGTACATTTAACAACAGATTGAAAAGGAAAAACTGGAGATGTTACAAAGTAGCAAAATCAAACATCTCAAGCATCAGTGATGTAACTTGCAGATTTGTTTGTTCCTGGACCCAGAGACACAGCGTTGAGTGTGAAGTTGTTTGGAGAAAGTTGTAAGCAGTAATATTTACAGAGGCAAAGCCATCAACCTGTTCTGAACATGCAGTTTAAGCAATGACCGAAGATCTTTGCTTTTTTTTTTTTTTTTTTTGGGGGGGGGGGGATACAGTTTCATCAGAACTTAAAATAATGATGGACTGTACTGCAAAAAATAAGAACCAAATCGTAATATGGTGGTTGGAACCAAAATCTGCGGCTCTATGTGTGTAATGTCTTCTTTTTCAGAGATTTAGATTCATAATTAGAGAGCGAGGATCACATGAGAAATGTCGTGAGCTGGAGTCACAACTCATCTGCCACTGAATATGTGACTAATCCACTGAGCTGCCAGGACATCCCTGCGCTGATCAAATGCCCATACTGAGCAAGGGTGGATGAGTAGTGTTTTACTGGGTGATTAGGCTAATGCGACTTTAATTGGCAGGGGGAGCTGCTACTGTTAAGGTATGCAGATTTGAAAGGTAAAGGCAGAGTGAAGGAAATCTCTAGTGTCACCACATATAGTAGATATCAATATTCCTCAGCGAGCTGAGATCGTGTCAGGATGAGATTCCATTCTGAAAATATATATTAACTTTATTGAGGTATGTTTTTCAAACACGTATATTAGCAAACTTCTGAGTGGCTTAAAATCTGAGCACACACAAATCACTGGCTTTCCTTAAATATATGTGTGTTAAAGCTATTTCTGTCCAGTAAGCAAGGGGTTTTGCTTTAATTTTGTAAACATGGGACATAGCAAGAATTATGTGGTGTATTCACCAAGACACTGAGTCACCTCACATACTGTAGCTCTATTTTGATTGGTTATTCATTTCAGGCTGTTCTCACGCACTGTTGTAATGTATAGCTACAAGAAGTAATGTGCTAGAATTCATTGATAACCCATGTAATCAATATGGCTGCCATCATGTGACCAGTGCACCTATTGTAGTAAAAAAAGGAAGTAGTATTAACAGCAAAAGTCCACATAATGAGGCATGTTTGGCCGGTTTGGGTCAAACAAACACAGGACTTTCCCCCAGGGGACTGGTGTTTATGTCCTGTGTGAAAACAAGTGAACTTGAGGTTATTTTAAGGAACATTGTCACCATGTTTCTTTTCTTAAACTTGAAACCCAAATAAATATACCTTCAATTTCCAGCCTACATAACTTTACTTGCCTAAAAACTTCCCTAAACCTAACCTATGCTTTTGTTGCCTAAATCTAACCTACATAACTTTATTTGCTGAAAGTTAACTTACAATGTTTAACTTTTCTAATCCTAAACTATGTAACCTTACTTTCCTAAATCCAACCAATGTAACTTTGCTTGCCTAGACCTAACCTACATCACTTTACATTAAGTACATAATGTGATGACACCCAGCCGTGTCTCTTTTCAACACGTTCTCATCCCAACTCTTAACATGTTGCTGCATTGTCAGTGGACCTCTGCATCTGTTTATTGTGTTTCAAGTCTCCTTCTGTGTTGTTGTTTATGCAAGTGGAAGCCGCAACCGTGATATCAACAAATGCACATGGTGGGATGGTGCAGCACATGGTTATGTTTAGACCACAAGAGCACAACCCTCCTACCTGACACTGTCCATTGGCATTTCATGCGCACACAAAAGGTGCCTTTTGATGTCATGCTTTTATGCAAAAAGCACAGACAAAGCGATGCTATTTCATGAGTTTGAAATAGGAGCGGGCTGCTTTTTTACTCAACCCAACCTAACCTACATGTGTATGCGATCTATAAACCCACAAAACTTTATGTTATGTACGTAACTTTACATGAAGGTCTTAACATGACGAAGCCTTTCATGGGGCACTAATTTGTTAGATATAATACAAACCATTGTGTGTGGATACACTTTTAATTTTAATGTCATACAGTATCAAACCAACAAACTTGACAACACCAAAAACTTACAAGAGTTGCTGACGTGATTCATTGCATTTTTTTAAAAAAATATAAAAATAATCCCTTTGCAAGGGAAGTGAATTGAAAATTCTGTGCATAAGTACTTAGCCAACCACAACCCTTATTTTGCCACATAATTCATATATCTTTCAAAACTATAAATGAGAATGTCTGAATGCAATAACAGGAAATTTAATACAAAACCAGGTGATCCACACCTCCTTTAATGTCCTGGTGACAAAAGGAAATAAACCAAATAATACTTGGGTTTTAATAATTTTGTTTGTGGTACCACAACCTTAGTGCACTTGTTGGAGCTGATTTGAAACCCATGTTTGTGCAAACTACAAAAAATTAATCCAACAGATAATTAGATTTTTAGTATGGACATAAGTAGAGAACACACAACATTGCCATCTTTGGAGCCACACTGAGAAGTTGGCAAACTTTGAATTCTACACTTACTTCATAAGGATTATGAAAGGATATAAAACCATCATAAGCGGCTAATATGTCCACCAGTTCTGATTGTTTTAACTGCTTAGGCAAATTCATTAAATATTTGGAGCCCGAGGGAGCAGGGTATGTAGCTCCGTTTAAATGCAGTCAATCAAGTAAGCAGTTCATAAAAGTTCAGCCATAGAGAACAGTGCTGTGCAGCAGAAATCACACCTCAGCAGTAGACAGAGAGACAGCACAGAGCTGAATGGACCGCTGCTCCTCACAGAACAGGAGGTGTCATAACGCTCTTACCAGGGATGATATTGAGCTAAAACTCAGTGAGGCAGGTCACAGCTAGCTGGTAGAAGGCAGCCTCCATGCTGGGGTTGAACAGGGGATGCTGTCCTGTCTTGGTGGAAATATTCACAACTTGGTGGATTTCTGTCAGTGCAGTGTCTGGATCCATTGTGGCACAAGGTTACGTGATTGATTGAGATCAAGATCATGGTTGTTTTCTTTTTTAGGATGATAAAACTCAACTCAAGCTGTATCATAAAAAAAAAAAAAAAAAGGGAGAGGGAGAGGGATGTAAGAACACAAACAAAAAAAAAACCCACAAGAAAACAACCTGATAAAAAGTGCTTAAAAGTGCTTAATAATATTCTTTAATATTAATTTATTTTTTTTAATCTGGAAATTGGCTGTGTGTATATATATAATATTCTTTAATATTAATTTATATATATATGAATATGTATATATATGTGTATATATATATATATATTTATCTTTTTATTTATTTATTTTTTTTAATCTGGAAATTGGCATCCACAAATCAGTGGGTGAAACTGAGACATAAACACATAATTAGCATGTGCTAAACTGCAGTGACCACTTTTAACTTACTATTTTAAATATACTCTTGGCCTTAAAAGTAGTCACACATTTGAATAATGTATAACAAGAAGGTAAATATAAGAACATCAGGATGGAAAAATACACAGAGCAGCCTTTTATAAGAAATGACGCTGACATGTTTTCTTTTTTTTTCCACAGTAAAACAGCAAGCTGATTGGACTGTACTGTAGAAATAACCTGTTGATCACACAAGCCCAGAGGCCCCAAGCAATAATAAGATAAACATCGGCTGACACCGAGAGGACAAGGCAAACAGGAGATAGAGACGAGGGAACGGTGAGGGAAGAAGGGCATGGAAAGGCATAGTGGACTGCAGCTGATTTTGGTTTTTAGAAGCTGGGTAGGTTTAAATTAAAGATTCTGCTAGTTAATGTTTGTACTGATGTTCAGTATCTTTGAACTAAATAAATAAATAAATGAATAATGGACTTCAACTTCAATTAACATCCAGTCACAGTGGAAGTCAGACCTCACATGTTAGACTGTACATCCATTCACAGTATTTAAGGCCTTTTAAATTAAATAAAAAAGTAGTAAAAATGTATTTTTTTTAAGAAAAATTTAAATTTGCATTTGAGACTGTCATGAGTCAAATGATAAGAGAACAAACTGTGCTAATGGCCCATACAGAATGTATCCATACTCTATTACAATGACATTTTCGGCGGATTTGAAAAATAAATAATAAAAATAATAATATTGTCTATTATGTCCTTGCTGTCGGGCACAAACTTCCTGTCTCCAAAATTGCTATTTTCAGTAATTAGGGAAAAAATGCTGTATTTTTAAAAGGATTCAATGGAGATTGGAGGTTTAGTCACAAGCTTTTTTTTTTTTAAATACATGTCATTGGTTGAGAAATGGTGAAACCCACTGATAGATGTAGAGGGGGACTAATGAAATTAATTTAATTAGAAATAAATAAATAAACAAATAAATAAAATAGTGAGATACAGGGTTTGCACCCAACAGCTTTTTAAATAAAAGCCAGTTTTATCTGCTTATAACATGTTGACTTTGAATATATAAATATATAAATACAATGAGAGTTAAACACTTGAATATGTTCTGGCATTGTCATCTTAACCAGAGATGCCTTTTTACTACTATTGAACATAACTATCTCGTGTCTAAGATCATACCAACTAAAAGTTGTACTGCAATGGAAAATTATAGTGATGGTGAGCTTGAAAGGACACTAAAACTCACTTCCATATGCAGCATTTGTGTCTGTTATTTTACATAACTCATTGCATTTTAGTGGTTTCAGTGTGTCAACAACTCAATGGCAGCCACTTGGCCGTGGTTCCCATGATATATGAGGCCATCTGGAGGCGGGCTTCTGTTTAACCTCCAGTCCTGATGGACTCGTGTGTAGGGGGAAACCATGAGCCTGTAGCTGATTTGGCCTCCAGTGGTCATGGCTCTGCTGCTACTTTGTGACCAAACATGTGAGGAGGAGGAGGCCTCTGCACAACCTGGCACTAGTTGAGGAGCTCCACAGAGGCTGAGGATGAGAAATCCATCTTTGTCTTTCCCCCACCCAGAAGGAGACAACATGCCTTCAGGAGGGCATTCATGGAATTCCTAAAGGAAGGGGCAGAAAAGGAGGACCAGTGGTTCCAAGCTTCCAAAGCCAACACAAAGAGATCTGTATCATTTTGAATAATTGTTGGAAAACAATAAATGTATCATTTTTCTTTGGATTTATTCTTTATGAACAAGCTTGAAGTTGTGTTAAACAGCATTCATTCATTTTATGTCGTACATCCAGCAGAGAGAAAAAGTAATTTATGTAATATTCATACGTCATTGTGCGATAATTGAGGAAAACAGTTTTGGTTTTTTGTTTTTTTATCAGCGTTAATCAAACCCTGAGTCCAACAATCATTTTAACCACGTAATTTACAAAAGGTTTCTCACAAATTTATTTTACAGAATAATGGTTCAAGGACAAGAGCATTGCACAATTCTTTCTTTTTTTTTTAATTAATGCTTTTTATTCACAGCATTTCAAGAGGGGTTACATTTTTACATCATGGACCTCATTCATATATATATTTTTTAATTTATGAACACAAATTGTATTTTTAAATTTTAAAAAAGAGAAAGAGCAGGCAAAATAAAACAGATGATATAAAATAATCAACTAATAAACAGTAAAGAAGATGTTGGGAACAAACTGGAAAAATGAAGCTTGTTTTCAGCACAAAAAACATTGATTTCCTTTTGAAAGATAACCACAAAACTCAAATGTGTAGGCAGCTTAGGAATACACACCACTAAAACAAAAAGTGCTTCAAGGCAAAAATCATAGTAGTGTGTGATGGCCTGTCCCAGGTCTTCCTGTCCCCAAGGCCTAGAATGATAAATAAACAATGAAGCTCTTGTACCTCATCAGGATGCACACATGGAGCAAAGAGCAGCCCTGTCATTTGGCCTTGCTGGACAAGCGCAACTGGTTTCCCCCTTGCTGAAGGATGTCCCCTGTCGTGAGGCAGATACTGTGAAGCACTGCACAGCCTGGGAGGACAAGAGTGTGGTCCACATCCAGAGCTCTGAAGAAAAGCCATCTCCACTGAGTCTTCAACATGCCAAAGGCTCACTCTGCAGTGGAATGGGCTGAGCATGATGCCAGCTGAAGTAGCTCTGCATCTGTTGTGCAGCTGCTCTCTTTACGGGGTGATAATGGCCACAGGTCTTCCAATGCAGGGGTGGCAACCATCTCTCAAAGTGCAGTATCCTGGAGTAAAAGGGAAGCTGCTAATTAATGTATTGATAGTAACTGATGAATATACTGTAAACGTATTAAGAAGTTATTTTAGTCTCAGCTGAGGGTCGATACAGAGCCTCGTTGTAGATACTGCTGTTGTTCGTCTTTCTGTTGTCATGGACTGAGCCAGGATATCACCCCAAGGTGTTGAAGAGTCCCTTCCCATCACTTACTGCATGCAGTTGTATGGAAAGAGCTTTTTCTTGAGGTAATCCTGGCCATCAGGTCTAGAGAACACTGGTCCGCTGTGCTAATGCTAGGCCAACCTCATCCAGTGCTCCATCCTTAGACAGTCTGATGACTTGTTGGTGAGGATCTGTAGACTTGAGAACATGAGAGGTCTGGGACAGCACACAGTATGATAAGCCATATTCCAACCTGCAGATAGTAACTGATAAATGCATCTCGTGTGACCAGACTTGTGTGTTCTTTGATAGCAGAATCCTCAAAAAGGCTTTGGTGGACTGTTTCCACAGCCTGTAGTGTGCCGTGAGGTTTTTCTGACCATCAGAGAACACAGTGAGGGATCATGTTTTGCATATACTGGTGCAGTGTCTGACTGCATTTGAATAAGTTTGACAAAGACAATATATTCAGACGCTACAGCATGTACTTACTTTGGTCTACCAGGCTTAGATAGGCTTATCCATGGCCTGTAGCTATGTTTGGCAAAATGCAATATTATCTGATTTAAAAATATAAAACATTCAATTTAATTTGCACAACATATGTTTGTATTTACTATGTTTAGATAAAGAGGTGTGATGGTATCACACAGTGAAAGTTTATGCGAAAAAAGTAAAGAGCAATTCTCAGAAAGAGATAAAACACATGGGTGAATTAAAGGTGCGTGTGTGTGTGTGCGTGCGTGTGTATGTATGGTGTGTGACAGAGAGTGTTATGGGGCAGGGCCTGAGGTGATGATGGTGGTGGGGGATTAGTAAATGACCCTGTCTCCCTCTTGCTGGCAGAGAAATAACTGCTACAACTCTGACTTTTAGCACACAGCCATAACAGGGGAGACAAGTGTGAGTGTGTGTGCATGTGTGTGTGAGTGTCCTACAGGGCTACCTAGGGGAGTAATGGGATTTGTGCCTTTGTGTCTGCAGAGAAAAAGACCAATTGTGTGGATTTGCCCTTTACTGCCACTGCTGCTGCACTACTTGGTGGTTCAAATATAGCTGTGGGGAATGACGTGTGTGTGTGCATTCTTGCCCAGTGACAGTATACTGTATACGTATATCCCATGTGTGTGTCTGCACATATACATGTCTAAACCTATGTGTGTTTAAGCACACCAATCAGTGTGCATCAGCATCACATGCCAAGGCATGATAAAGTGTCTGTATTTCATAACTTAAGAATGAGAGCAGCCTGGTATATACACATACAGTAAATGGATAACCACATATGTCCTTATGCTTTCAGCACATTCACACAATAAAATATGCAGTTCTCATGTCTGCTGTCTGAACATTCAGTATTCAGCTGGTGATAAAATCAACTGATTTTAATCACATTTCAGAAAGTACTTACAGAATATATCTGAGGTGTTTTCTGTACTACGTTTGGTAAGATTTTGTTGTCTCTGAGCCCTGAACTAAACCCGATTTATGGCCCCCAGTGGCCAATAATGTGTGAAAGGGCATCTCAAAGACTCAACAGCACTTGTCCTCCTGACTGACAGCGGAAATTAAACTTCTGCTCCAGTGCTTCCTTAACATGAGTCATGCATTAGGTCCCTCTTTTGTTCACTACCAAATGTTGAGTGACACATACATTATTTTAAATGTAAGGATATTAAATGTAAATTAGCATTGCATTGATATTGTGAAACAAGTTGTAAACACATTATTGACATTTCACCCTTCATGTCAATATATATATTTTTTTACCAACAGTTGCCTATTACTTATTTGCATATCAAGCAGTTACAGAGCAACATTATTAGCTGCTAAATGCTCCACCATGTTCCATTTTTCATGACATATTCAGAAAAAAAGAATGGGTCGACATGGGTAACTTTTTTTGTACAAGCAAAGGGTCTTTCTATGAGCTACATCTTTCAGGCAAATGAATGTTGTCAGTTCTCAGTATTTCATATTGATCGTATCGTACTTCCAAGGTAAAAGCTAATTCCTCCAGTCTTATCCAGTCGTCCTTTGTTTGAGTGCTTGACTGCAGCCATTTCCATGTTAAAGTCTCAATCTTAAACACTTTTTCAAGACACGTTATGGCTGAATGCCAAACTTGATTGTAGACCCCATTTTCTTTTACTGAAGAACACGTCTTCTCTCGATCACACATTTTTCTCTGTCCTCCTTCCTCTGCAGTTGTTATTTATCACTTGTAAGCCTCAACAATAAATGGATTCTCTTCCCTTTAGTTCCTGCTGGCGAGGAATACTTTCATTGTGGGTTACCTCACACAACTCTCAAAGAGCAATTACTTGGAGTTTGTAGCTGCACCCTAGATCAGCCTTCAGTGTGTGTGTGTGTGTGTGTGTGTGTGTGTATGTGTGTGTGTGTGTGTGTGTGTGTGCATGCGTGTGTGACAGCTTCATCATCAGTTTTCACACTTGGTCTTGCCAGAGCTCCTGCATGGTTAACAGTCCAAATCTCAACCTCCCATCTATCACATCATGTAGTATTCAAAGACAGACCGGCTCTTTTAGAAATGAAAGGGAAAGAATGAGCCTTTATTTCCTCTTAAATGTTCTGTATGGAGATGATGTAGTTGAGCTTACACCCGCCAATTCAGTCCTCAGTCTTGATGCCTTTGCTCTCATAGTTCCCTAACATGTCAATTTAAAACACTTCAAAAATCTTACAGATTTCAGGGGCTGTGTCTTCTTCACCATATTTTGTTGTGACAAGCTTTTATGGTCAAATCTCCCCCCTGTGCTACATGAGGAAAAGGCACCCAAATCAGCTGCAGTTTTATGCCAAATTTTTTTTTGTCAGCCTCATCATTCATTTGAATAGAGCCACTCCAGTGGGGAAGCAGGGGTGCCAATTCAGGGGGCTCTGGCAAAAATGCAAGATCCACAATTGTCAGAGCCAATGGAAACCATAGCCACTGCAATAAAAAGTGTCTTCCCTTAAGTTACTGTTTAGTTGCATAGATAAGATGTTAGAGAAAATAAAGGCAATGAAGGAAAATTCTGTTGATCGTTGGAAGTCCAGTTATATTCCCAGTCTCTCACCAAAAGAAAAATCAATAATTTGCTTTGCTTTAGTTTAAAAAGAAGAGTGCTCATTTTATGTTTGGACAGTAAATGTTTAATGTTGTAACACCTTTTGTCAGAAACCTAAGAATCAGTTTCCAAAGGTGTTATTGTTGACCTGGTACAGCAGCAAGGCCATAATATCCCTAAGAAGTAATGGCCTACATCAAAACACCACACCAAAACATCAAAGGCCTCAAACAACTGAATATGCACAAGTTCAGCTATTCTCCAATTCCACCACAACACCCAAAGATCCCCTTAGGTGCAAAACCCAAAGCATTTTCACAGTTAGGTCCGCATCTCACCAAACTACAGCAATTAACTGTTTTGGGTCATCTTAAGTCAAAATTGCTCTGCAAAACAATTTTTTAGCAGACATCTCCATTTACCTTTTTTCCGTCCACAAAATGCCTTTCAAGAAAAGGCAGTATCACGGACAAAAAGTCAACATGCACATCTGTAAAGGCTTCACCTGTTTTCCCTCTCTTTATCATTTCCACACCAATAGACATGACATTTGAGTAAAGTTTATGAGTAGCTCTAGGTTGAAGCACTGACCTGATCTGTGCAGACACCTGTAACAGCCTGCCACTTTTGTCGGACCTTGATTTACACCCAGAGAGTGATGCTTCCAGAGTCAAGCACTTGCTTTAAGGGAAATAAAAGCGGGAATGAAAGTGGGTTGTTAAAGAAGCAGAGAGGGAAATGTCCCAGCTATTGTGTCATGAGCTGAACAGGATGTGTCTGAGCTATCGCATGATAGATGATAGAGGCCAAATGATGCTGACGGCTTTACTATTTCTGAATTCCTGTTGTTTTGGTAATGATGCTTGCCAAAACACTGGACCTCATTTCATATAAGTATGTAGAAATAAATTATTTTGTGCCCAAAATATGTGTGCATGCAAAATTACTGTCAGATTACCACCATGCGTATATTAGTGAATCAGAATCATTGTAAATTGTTACTTTTGCCTCAGTCATCCCATTGGTCCTAAATGACAGGGTGAAAAGCAACAATACACAACATCCTTATTTGCACAAACAGCACCTGGTATTGATACAACACACGTGTTTATCTGAAAAGTGTTTCTTTGGAATAGGCTGTTTATTTGAAGGCAGCTGCAGCAGTGGGTGGATGATAACTGTCCATTCACTCTCTTCTTGAGATGTAATGTGTTAGAAAAATACAAATGAGCTTAATTAGCAGGTGTACACGCACCTGTTGCAGCAAATTGTTGTTCCCAATGGAAACACAGCAAAATATACAGACATTACAGATTGAAGATGAGAGGTTTCCTACAATGTTTTCTGTTTTTAAAGTACTAAATCCTGCACCACTCATGTACCTGGAAGTTGCATGTGTCAGATCAAGAAGTGTTCTCAACACAGGTCGTCACATATTGTGGCATTGCATAGTTCTTCCACATCTACATATTACGCTCTTGGTATCCTTGTGCATCTGCGGTTGACATTCTAGGATGGCACCACCATGACGTCAACATAAGCACATGGGATGATGCCACAGGATGATTTTTAACGTAGGGGTCTAATGGCAAAAGTACTGCAAAAGCAATACTTTACTTTTTAATTTGACAACTTTGGAATGAGAACAGGCTAGAATTGGTCAATGCCTGCATAGTCTAGGTAATAAAAGCACTCTTAGCACTCTTCAGTGTCCATGGAGGATACGTTCAGGCACATGCATCAGACGTGCATGAGACAGATAACTGAAAAAGTTTGTCAGTTCAGCAATGGCATGAGACATATCAACCTGGATGTAGAAAATTGGATGGAAGTTTGAAGTTCAAAGTTCGAGACAATTATTTGGATAGTCCACATTAAAAATTAATTTGTCACCAAATGTGCCTGAATTCTGCACCACTGAGGTAGCTGGAGTTTGTATGTGTCAGATCGAAAAAGTTGCCAGTTGAAAAATACAAAAAACAGTCCACCAAAACCCAACATGAATTCATTGACAAATATGGACCTTGTGATTCTACTTTTCTTCCTCTTCACCACGGGGCTGATCCTGAACTGTCAACTGGTCTACTAGTGACGTATGTCACTCATAAAGATGTCAGCTGACGGGGGTGGGGGGTGGGGGGGGGCAGTGTACTGACAGTTCATTAGCCCATCTGTCTGTCTGTTTTCCTGCCTGTCTCACCCTCCTGAGATGGACCTATATATAGTCACTTTTTCTTGGCCCTCTGCGTCAAAGCCACATCTTTACTACTTGGCCATACTGTCACTCATTCAGTGGTATAGTGTCAACATGTGTGAGAAGTGAGGGTTGTCATGTTCTATACAGAGCTTTCAGACAATACCTCTTGTACATGAAAGACATCTTTACTCATCACATCCTTTAATTATATTGGAGTGATAGGCGTCAATGGAAAGCAAAGATTGAGTGTTGTGGAGACATGCAGGTTTTTGAACATAAAAGAGTTGTTACACATAGGACACACAGCCCAGCTGCCAAAAGAAAATTTTGCCATTTTATAGTTCTGCAAACCAACATTGCATTTGCACATATCATATCAACATTTCAAAAATGACAGTGTGCTGACTTTGTTATGTGGAGGTGAGGGGATGGTGAATAGTGTGTAACCTCGATGAGACGTCTGCCAGGCTACAAACTACTGCAAGGAAATGCCTGAGACTAACAAACAACAAAATCTGATTTTTCGGTGTTTTGATAAACCATCACTGTTTTTCCAGCAGGGATTGTGTCACAAAAAACAGCTGTTATTCAGTAAGACATTTCTGTGTTCTTAGCCAAAAGACAGTGCCCCCCAAACTGAGTAATTTTAGCCAAAAGATAAATTTTTAACCATAACCAAGTGTTTTTTGTGACCAAATCTATCCACACATGAACAACTGTCTGGTTGAAATGTGAATCAATAACTGAAGTGTACTGGATGTGCTGCATAATAGCAAATAGATGTAACATTTAGGGTTTGAAGAAATGTACAGTGCCTGATGACTGGGTTATGGACAGATTTTCTCTCGTGTGTATAAAAATATAGATATAACTTGGTTGATAAAACAAGTTTAGTAAAGTTCAAGTATTTTTTTATCTTGGATAAATAAAAATAACCTAATAAAAGCCTTCAAGCCAATCTTATATAATATAATCAGGGCTTTTTATGCACTTTGTTCTCCTTGTATCTGTAGAAAAGTTTACTTCGCAAAACACTTAATTCCTGAATTGTGATTTACTTTGATCCTCATAAAAATCAATGCATAGGAACTAAATAAGTAAATGTAATCATTATTACTTAATCAGTCAAAACATTAGTAATAAATAAAAGAAAATATGGATGCATGGTATGATCCACCAAGATCAAGAAGAGCCAAAGAAAAAATATGAATAAATCCTATTTGCCCTGATTTTTTTTTATTGAGACTTTGCTCAGAGTAAAGTCCAGGAAAGATGACACAAAGCACAATGAGCTTAAGTTTAACATTAATAATGATGACATTGGTCTTTGGACAGTCAAAATTCACTGCTCTGAGGTTTCTGGGACTCCTAAATAAGAGCAAGAGGGCACATCAACTCATTTATGTATGGAGGTGCCTAACCCTGTAATGCCATATAAAATTTTGATATGAATCCTAAACAAGACAGAGACAAGCTTAAACATATGTTTAAACTGCTTGTCTCTGTCTCTGTCTCTATCTGCTTTATGAAGTTACACAAAATTTCAAGTCATCTATTTTTTGATAACACAATGGGAGTTTTGGTGGTCTAGCTTCAGAGGGGGATTAATGATAAGATAGCTGGCTGTTATGAGGAGAACAAGTATGCAGGAAAAGAGAGAACTTTGGGGTCTAGAGGCAGCTTGTACATTGAGAACATGAGTGGACCCAAACTTGATCCCTGAGGCACACCACACAACGAAGCAGAAGGAGAAACCTAAACATTTCTGGCCCCACAGTGATGGAATTGACTTCTTTTGAAGTCAGTACTGTTTCCTGTTTCTCAGTCGACAAACATCACACTGTTTGGGGAGCACAGGGGGCCGCCCAATTGAAAATGATCAAAATATATTATGCTCTCAATAAACTAACACATGACCTTTTCTCATTACAAAAAAAAGTTCATAACTGAATGAACGCTGGTATCAATGTTTGTAGCAACTGTTTACAAAAGATGGCAGCACTTTGTAGAACATGCTAGGAGATGGATGATTACATAATGAAAGAATAATAAAAGATCAGTTATAATTGAATTGACTGAAATTGGCCACAAGGTAGTTGAGAAAGTTGAAATACACCATTGTTGAGAAACAGACCATGTACAAGATTTATGAACCCCCAATATAGTTAATATTGATATATTTTTATTGTTTTATGCATTATGAAAAAATATTAAAGCACATTCTTACTTCTGTAATTTCTTATTTTCCTTCTAGTATTACACTGGCCTGATTTTTAGTGGTCTGAGCCACTGTCTGATTTAAAAGGCCGCCCGGTAACTGATTATATCATCGCTTCTATCCCTTCGTCCATATACGGCATATTCAATCACCTCTGTGTTTTCATCCACAGCCATTGGCAGATTAGCTCAGGGCGCCCAGTCTATGATTATGGCCACCCTCAAAATGAATCTCCACTAATCACATTAGCAGGAGCCAGTAACCTACTGCTGCAAAAAGCAAAAGGCTAATGGAGCTAAAGGCTGGGAGAACAGAGGTCTAAAATTGTCTTGGGGGAATGTTTGATTAAGGGAGCACATAGGAGAACCCAGCCACTGGTGTTAAGAGAGAGAGGAAGACAAATACAGATAAAAGAGAATGCTAAAGAAGAAATCTCATCTAAACTAAAATTGTTACCAAAAATCTGTTTTTCAATGTTGTCTCGCTAGGAAATCTTTGCCAAACACACCAGTAAAAAGCACTCAGCTCCAGAGATGAAGAAAACATGAACATTTTAACAATTACAACTGTAACCTGACAATTGTTTACATTGTTTTAGTAAGCAGTTCTCTTTTAAACTCCCTTTTAGGAGTAGAGGGGAAGGAAGTCGCTGATAAGACTGTAGGGAAAATCACAGAATGTAAAAGCATAATATATAACAACAACAAAACAACAAAACAATTTGAGAAGGAAAAAGATTCAGTTTTCCCATTCAGCCAACAGTAAAGCTTACTCCAAACATAAGAGGGTTCAGATGCGATAAAGTTGTGATTGCTTGGTGAGCATTTGTTCACTCAGTACTAAAACATTGGCTAAAACATTGTGTGGAAGCATCCTTAGAGTAAGTGCAGCTGTGGAGGGGCAGGTACTGTGAGACATGATCTGATCCACTGTCACAACTTTCACAAAGAAACAAGCTGAGACAGAAACATCTTGCAAGCAGAACCAACGAGTTCTCATCCCAAGTCGTCACATGTTGCTGCTTTGCAGTGGACTTCTGACATATAATATTTTATGTATCCTTCTGCCTCTGTTGTTTACATTCCAGGATAGAGCACCTGTTGGCATGGATGGTTAGGATTAGGGCAAGGAGGGACAGGGTAAGGTTTAAAAATAAAAACATCACATTCAGACCAGAAGCAAAAAACGGACTCCCGCATGAAAGTCTGGGGTTTGTTGGACCTTCCGTGGTTTCATTAGACCAAACAACTGCTCCTCTTGCCTACCCTAGGCTTTATATATTATATCATAACCACATTTTAAACTGATGCTATCCTGCTGTGTTACATGCTAGCCAGAATGGATTGCGTTCTCACCTGATGCATGCAACTCCCACCTGATTAGCAAACTTTCTGTTGCTGCCATTACACAGGTTAGACTGCCACTGGCCACCAGCCCGCTGTGAACTGGAATTCCGATTTTATCTACCTGGAATCTACCTGCTCAAGTAAAGCCTATGTGTGGTAACCCCTGCAGTGACTTGTTCGTCCATGTGTCTGTGCACAACCACGTGCTTGTGTTTGGTGCGAGGTGAGGGCCCAGAAAAAAAATATTTTCACCACGTAACAAATTATGTTACACTGCTGGTTTATCAAAACTTTTTTTATTAAAAAAAAAATCTGCCTTTTGTGAAACAAGGAAAATGAGAGTGGAATTTGGGGGTCCAAAAACCAAAAATCTGGCTTTTAGTTGTTATATGCTTCACTATTTTCACCAGTCTCCGGTGTCTGTCTGGTGCTGGTCAAGTTGAGTACAGTAGATTTGTCAGACTGCCCGCTGAAGATGGATACAACGTTGACAATAGGAATTCTACAAAACTAAAACAGGCTCACAAGCTCCATAGAGCTGAGGGGATCTGCAGAGGCGGCTGATGATTCTTTATTAAGTGTGACACCTTCCACATTACAAATGTTACACACATTTAGCTATTGTTTATATGAAAATATTGACAAGTGCCGATTTCACAGATGAGTTTTTGCAGTATAAGATGCTCAATCCTCTTGTCTGAATCACCTGCCAAATGAGAAGGCGGTTTGCCATTGAGTCTCTCACCCAATGGAAATCCTCTCCTTGTCCATACATGACAGATTTTTAATCAGTTCAGTGTTGCTAACCCTGTGTGTTGGCAGGGTGGCCCAGGGGTTCCTGCTCTGTGATTATAGCTGCCTTCGAAGTGTAGCTAATTATGTTAGCGCAGACTGCTAATGCACTGCTTTTAATTTGAATTGCCAGCTTCACTGAATCATAGCTGTTTGACCTAATAACCAAAGGAGAGGAGGCCATACATCACAGCCATGGTGATGCTAAGACTGCAAGCTTTGGCACAAAATACCTCACCTGGACTGCTAGAAAGAGATAGTGAGAGGAGAGCACGTGCTAAAACACTGGAATTCAAATGTATTTACATGCTCTGTCAGTATTGTTAATCCCATACCCATGCCAATAAAACAGACAATATTTAAATAGAAAGAAGTCTTTCAGAGATACTGAATGGATCATGGAGGAGAGCTCACTGAGTCATGGTTTCACATCTCATTGATCCAAACTTTGTTTTTTTTCATCTTTACTAAGTGCTTTGGAATAATAATAAAAAAAAAGAAATACAACAGGGAAATAAGAGATGATACTTGACTTATTGTCTGAGTCCACAGAGGGCCTGTAAAAATAGTACTGATGTTTTTTTCATTATTATCTTTTGAAAATAGGAGACCTTCAGCTAATAAAGTTTTACTTTTCAACAGCCTGTTGCGCACAAGGTTTAACTATGACGTCGACAGTAATATCAGGATGTATGCAGAGAGGTGTGTTATGGGTAACTATAAGTTGCAGAGGCTCTCAGAGAAGCCAGCACCCTGTGTTGTTTCACCCAGCCAGTCATTGATCAAAAGCCACCAGGCTACAGCAAGAGAACCAGGAGATAATATCAATCAATCAATGTATAATATCTATAATATATGGTAGTATATATGTTGGAGTTACATTTTTAATAGGGCTGTCAAACTATTATTTTTTAAAATCACGATTAATCACAGAATTTTCATAGATGCGTTTATTCATATTTTTTAACTAGGTTTTTTCAATTTCATTTTTTTGCATTACAGTGCTTTGAAGGTCATATTGACAAGGTGAAGCAATTCTTACCAGATTGGAATCAGGAATCGAATGACAGCAAAAACTGCATGAGAGTAGCAAAAAGTGAGCATGTCTGTAAAGGGAAGATTTATGGGTCCCCATAGAACCCATTTTCATTCAGATATCTTAAGGTTTGAGGTTAGACCTTATTAAATGAACATTTTTCATTGCTAAAATTTAGCCTAAACATAGAGTTATTCCATTCCCTTACTGAGAAGCCAGCACAACATGGTTCACACTGGAATCCCTTTGGTCATTCTAGTTTCATGTGACATCAGTATCATCACTCTAGCTTTAAAATTCAGCCTGGTACAGCCTCTTAAAACAGGAAATTTTGCCACATATATTTTATGCATATTTTAAGGCAATTAAAAAAAAAAAAACACATTAATTACAGACCATAATCGCATCATGATTAACACGTTATTGCTGGCAGCCCTATTTTAAAATATATACTAATTAAATAAGTTAATTGCAGAGTGCTCACTTTTTAACATTTTTTTAATGTAATTATTTTAAAAAAGATATGTTTACATGAGCGTGAAAGAAAAAAAGCTCGTTCACAGAAACTGAGCTATGATTGAATATGAACAAGGATAAATCACAGAATCACTATAAACACAATCATGTGAAAGAGGGCTAATGGGAAATATATAGGCTTTTGATTGAGTTGTTTGAAAGATGGCAGGCACATATGCACACATAAATTGGTATGTAATGGACCTTATATGGACCTCATATGAAACTCCCTGTTTTCTATCAAGTAATGGAGGATAAAATAAAGTGCTAGAAATTACACCCTGCATGCATTTCCCCCTCCCTCTATTTCCCTCCCAGAGAGACTCTATTTCCAACACTTAATGTAATGGTACTTTGGAATTTGTTAGCTGCGGCCAACACAGCTCACAAATAGAGTATGTGCTACACGTGCAGGGCCTCGCGTCTCAACCTTTTTAGGAAAACAGGTTGTGTCTCTTTTTAACACTCTGGTATAAGTAAGTTTATTAGTGTACCATCATGTTTGTGGGGTTATGGGACACTTCGTATACTGGGGACAATGTCAGCTATTGTTTACTGCTAGATTTAAATGAAAGAATGCCAAGGTCAGACACACATGGAGAGCACTTCCTTCAGCTGTTGAGTAATTGGGTCTGCACTGCATTATGGTATGGACAAGTATTGATTTTGTGCTAATCTAATTTGGAGCCAAATGCAAACAATCTGATGGAATGCAAGTGGGCAGAGTCAGTTCTTCAAATAAAACTATATGAGTACCAACACTTAAATAAATGCATGAATTTGAAATGAAGTGTACTGGATGTGCTTCGTTGGCTGATGTTTTTTTTTTTTCCTAATGATATATTAAGCTTTGATTTGTTACAAGTATTTGTGCCATAACAACCCACACAGTTCAGTTTTTTAACACGAGAGAGACAGCCCTGCAATTAGGCATAGATGGCATTAACAGGGTAAATTTTCAACTTAATTGGGACATTTTATTTAATTGGTGAGTTAAAAAAAAAAAGATATGGGAAGCTTCTGATTATTTTGAGTACTTTTTCTGAAAAAGTTATAGTCAAATAAATCACCCCCCCTTCTCCTCAAATGACTGAATTGCCAGAATAAATTTTGGTATTGTATATTTCTGCAAACCACAGTGGATATTTTGAAAACTTTAGGTTTCTCTACATTTCAGTAATGCCATGGTTGACATATGGTTATGAAAAAATGTTTTGTCCAAAATAACTTAATTTTGGTTGCACAACCCCAGTTGTAAACACAGCAATGTCCTCTTAAAAAACAATTTCTGTGACATAACCCTAAAAATCCATGAAATCCAACTTCTTTTCATGGCACGATCTTTGCAGAAAATACAGCCATGTCTTGGTAAAATATATTTGCATTTATGTCGCTATCCCAGCGGGAAACACAGCAATGTCTCACCCCCATTTGATGGGTAAAAAGCTGCAAGGATTCCGGCAATGACCTGCTAAAAAGCTACCAGTTTTGTTGTTTTTTGGTCTCAAACAGAGAACTGCAGTAGTCTGTCGTTGGCAGGCATTTTCACCTGGGCGTAATTAATGATTTTAACTCCCATAAACAAAATCAGGTTTGTCCATCTCATTAATAAAACAGAAGACCAGAGTTGTATCTTCGGGGAAAATGCCCACTTGGAACAAAAGCTTAGGAGAAAAAAAACAATTTACAATAAGAAAACAAAAGACTCCCCGCATGAAGCCTAACATGGCTGAGGTGATTCCAATGACATTTTTAAGGGACTCTCCTTCCCATAAGCCTTTGGGTTACCGTGGCAGTAAGATCCTTAATTGCAAGGTTTCCACAGTAAATCAAATAAATATATGTGATGAAAGTGCACATGTGCTCGTCCACTCGTTGGTCTTATTGATCGATGATCAGGAGTCTGTTGCAGGATTTTACATATTGATCACAGTAAGTGCAAGGTATTGATTACCGAGGTTCTCAATGGTTGATAGGGACCTCTGTAACATCTTGCACTTTCACTCCTCCTTCCTCTATAGTAATTCTTCATTTCTGTGCCTTCATCATGACTCATACTAACCCCTGTGATGCCTCTACTTCCCCTCCCCTTGCTTTGAGAGTAATTATTTTCTCTGTCCATTTTTCCACGCCTGTACGCCGATGGTGCTCTTTCTTTACAAACTTCACCTCATTTAATTTCTTATTTCATTCGGGTCTGATATTTGGAGGTTTGTTTTTCATCTTAATTGTAAAAATGTACAAAATTAAACCGGTCTCTCAGCTTCTTGCTGCTGAAAAAGACATTATAACACATGACTGAATACCATGTTACCACCTAACAGTGAAATTAACACTACAGCCTGTTTTATTAAAGTAATTTCTGACGCCATCATCACCTCATGGGGCTGTCCACAAACTTCAATTCTCCTGCTCCATATGTAAAAGAATCTGACTTCTTGCCTAACTCACCTAAACGCACTCTGCTGGCGCTGTCCGCCATAAAGTTAATAGAACATTGTCTTTACTACTGATCTTGACCCATAACTAATTTTCTTCAATAGCTTGCTCTATTTCTCCAATGTCTCTTGAGCTGCTGATGTTCTGAGCCCCTCTTGAGTTTAATGCAGCGCAGCACCTTACCGGAGCTTTCTTGACTCATAACCATTTGCCTTGCTCTCCTGCTAAACTCAATCTCCCTTTATGATTGATAAAATGTTCTCTTCAATCGATCTTTGAGTGCTAAGAAGCTTCCCTTGCCATTTTTCATAGCTCACCGTCCTCCACATTGTTCTCTCTTTTTTTGCTGTTCGCTCCACCTGCCACCGCGTCAAGGTTAGAGATTACAGTGCATGTTTTGTCACGCTCTCCAACACGGAGCAAGCTGCTGGCATAAGCAGTACATACAAATGATAAGGACGCAAGGGTACTATGCACAAGGGAAATAAATACTTAAATAAGTAAAAGATCTTGAGACTTATCTTTGCATCCGCACTTTTTCTTAACTTTTTGAAAACTGAGCAAATTGGCTTGATTTCTTTCAAAAACATGGAAAGAATGCAAAGCCCCAGGTAACAAGAAATGGCCCAAAAATGAGCAAGAAAAAGTAGAAGGTTAAAAGAAAATTACTCAAAAATAAGCAAAAAGACAATTTCATTAAAAGAGCACTCAAGATATGTTATTTTATTTCTTTGACATCATTTTAAATACTTATTTAATAAAAGTTATTTATTTAGTTTTCTTTTTCTTTTTTTAATATAAAATCTAAAATTGCCACACAGCAAATTGTCTGGTCATTTCCTTATCCCCTTTTCCTTTTTTTTTTTTGTTTTCAAATTTAAGTGTTTTCCTGTAATAAAGAAAGAAATCAAACACATTTTCTCAGGTTTTGATGGTTTAAACGGTCTCAGATCCTAAAGGGTTAAAGAATGAGATAGAATGCAATACTCATTATTTTTGCACCTTTAATTATTTATGTTTTGAGGAGGGTGCCGCTAAAGCGCCACTTCAACATTGCTCTCTTCTTTAATGCATGTCTGTTCTCTCTATTCCAAACCTTAAAGCCGCCAGTCTTATCTCAACATCAGTTCACCTTTCCAACCACTTTTTCATCACTTCTGTCTTTCATCCGATCTCTCCCTCTTTCTCTTTAACTTTGCATATGTGCTGTCGCTCAAGGTTAGCAATCACACAATGCCCTCCGCCTTACATTCACCTCCAGGGCCCAGGAAACCTCTCGCTGTGAGAGAAAATTAGTTTACCTTCAATTAGCATATTACTCCAATTAGCACGTTACCCTTCGCCCCATTATCGCTGAAGTCTAATGAACAAAGGCTAATTAGAAATTAATCTGCTTACCCCCCCCCCCCCTTTTTTTTTTTAAACTACAAACGACCTTCGAACACTAATACAGGAAAAGACGAGGTTTTGTTTAGGGGAAAAAGATCATTAATTGTTTCAAAGAGAGAAAATCCACAATGGTAAAATTTTAAATTAAAAAGTAAATATCAGATTGAAAGAAACAAAAATGTCCATAGTAGGAATCTGAATTTTGTTATAATTTACAAGAGTTGATAAACTTTACAGGGCGTACAAGTCTCCACAAGAACTCCACACTGATTCGTTTGTATTCTGAATAACATTAATTAGCAAGATATTCTATCCTCCCATAATAGCCAATAAATGCAAGGGAAGACAATGAATTAATCTCAGTTTAATTTTGACACCATAAAAGCATTTTCCCAAACAAGAGAGTCATGTATTTGTGGACAAAGTCATTAGTAGAAAGCTCCTGCAGGAGCTCCACTGACCAGGAATCAGTTTTTATGGTGGAGCCTGCTTTATGAAGCTGTTAGGTCTTGTTTATTTTATAGCTGACAGGAAGGAAATTGCATTTTGTTGACCTGACCATGTAATTAAATGCTAATTAGAAAACGGCACATAAAAAGCCTCTGTATGAAAAGGTGCTGACACACTTTGGAGGGATAATTATTGTCTGTGTTGTCGTCAAGAGGGCTTTGGTGGAGACCAAAGACATGGAAGGCTGCCGCAGACGTAAAGACATATACCGCATGTCACATGAGACGTAACCAGACGTGGGCTTTGTCAACAGGATTTCAATTACTTCAGTGACTTCAGCCTTGAAAAATGAACAAATAATGAAGGCCAAACAATCACAGCAGCAGCAGAACTTTCCTGACCAAATATGGCAAACAGGCTTAAGTTTGCCAAAAAACACCACTATGATCTAAAATATTATCTATCAAGGTGGCAAGATTGATAATGAGAACAGTGTTGGGGTCAATTTGTTGTCCTACTCTTTATTGGAACACTTTATTACACAAGCCTAATCACACCTGCCATCACCTTTATACCTTTATTAAAATAAGACTCTCAGTCTTCATTATCTCTCCAGTGAGGGAGTAGCAATATTGGCAGCTGATTTTAATTTAGTTTTGGTCAAATTTTGTCATTTGATTTTTCATTTTCATTTCATTTATTTATTCACAGCATTAAAAACAGTGACAGAAAACAAGTGAAAAAGAGTACAGAGAAACAGGTGCTACAGAGGTTTGAAACCCAAAGTGGCTTATAGAAATACCTCCCGTAACAACAGCTTTGATACAAGCAATTTACATTGTTTTGTTCTTTTCAGTCAAAGAAAAAAGCTACCAACATGTTAGTCTAGCTTTCAAATTTAGCCTTACTTTTTCATGCATCTTTAAATTTTATGTCTTTCAAGCATTTTGAGAAAACAACAGTGCCATTTCTGTGTGTACAGTTACCATGGGTACAGATGTTCTAGTCTATCAAAAGGTTAGTGCACTTGGGGCTGTTCTGAAGTGTGCAGACTTTTTCTCCACATAAATCCAGTTATACAAGCTCTCAATTTAGCTCTCCTTTCTCTCTATGTTGTTTCTGGTGACCTCGCATTAGCATTAGCATTAGCTACCTGTGCTCCTAAGCTAGATTAATGTTGCCATTGTAGGATTCTGCAAACCACGGACATGTAAGATATGTACATTATTATGAGACTGTGGTTAGGCTGAGGCACAAAAACTACTCAAAAAGATCATGTTTTGGATTAAAATACCTTTTGGTGACAAAGTCCCTGAAACACTGATGTCACTGTAAAAACACAGCACTGTCACCATGTGGGAAAAAAAGCCACGTTGGTGGCTACAAGGCCATTACTAGAATATCTTACTACTGCACATTGTTAATAAAATCACTGTATTGACCTTTAGTTTCACACTGGAAATGAACATGTAGCCATCAGGTGAAAGTCCAGAATTTTGTTTTGATGGCACAGTCATGGCTGGAGAAGCTATTGATGTCTCAGTAAAAACCAACTGCTTTTCACAGCACAGTGTCTTGGTTAAAAAAAACAAAAACAAAAAAACAAAAAAAACATAAGTGCTTTCATAGCCCTATCCCTGATGAAAACAGCACCTGGTTGCTAAAATCACCCACTGTTAGGATCTGCAGTACTTTGTCTATTTCCCCTTGTTTTCAGTGTTTTCCCTTCATTTTTGTTGAATGTTTGTCCCCGGCTTTTTCCTCTATCTGTGTGCGTCTTAGGCTGGGCGTGGCTGACCTACATTCTGCTCTCTGGCTGAACTCCCCACACACACCTGCTGCTCCTTACACACCTGCTGATCATCTACTCTGATTGTACCCTACCTGATTTAAGCCCGGCCTTCCTCTCCAGTCTTTTCCAGTTTGTTATGAACTCCTCTGTGGTAACACCTTGGCCTTCATCTTAGTTTTTTTGTGAAGATTCTAGGAATTTTTGCCATGTTTTTGGTCTGCATTGTGGGTCTAGACAACAACTGCTAGATAATAATACCCACATTTAGGGGCTGCGAGAAATGCAGCCATGATTCACTCAACGAACAACAGGTTTTGGTCTTTGTTAGTCTTGAACAGTGGTCTGCAGTTTGGCAGGCATATTGCTGAGGTGAAATGCCATTTACCATCCCTTCCATGTCCTGATGACAAAGTCAATGTTAATATGATGCATATTAAATAGAAAAAAATGTAACGTATCCCCAGTTTGCAGACGCATGTAATGCCAACATTTTGTTCATGAGACTGGGCTGGTGCTCTCCACTACAGAGCAGTCAGCCCATTCCCCTTCCAAACTCATTAAATACAGCCACTTTCACAGCACTTTCAGCATATGATTCTGACGTCAAAAGGCATCTTTCCCAAGTGCATGATATGCATATTAGATGGCATCAGTTGAGAACACAGCCGGACCAAAGCGGTGGCCAGGCGGCACCTGCCCCATCGTCCTGGTTTATCATGAGAGGAAATGCAAAAATGTTTGAATTGATGTTTCTTTGGTGAACATCTTGAGCAAGGTTTAGATGTTTGAATCTAAACTTGAATGATAGCTGAATGAAAATAATATTAATATTACATCCACATCAACGTAAATTGGTAATGGCATGCTGGTCTTGTTATAAATTGCCCGTTGCTATGCCAGCCTACCAAACCAAAGTTACATACAGCACCTTTAATTTGCCCATTGGTCAGTCTGTCACATTCTTATACATATTTTCAATTGCTGAAGCAAAATGTAATACATTTCATAAAAGTTCTCATTTTTAGAGCTTACATTCAATGTAGTTTTAGTTTCTCTCTTATTGTGAAAATAAGGTTGTGAATAACTACTTTCCTTCCTAGCATTCATTGCCCAAATTAATACTGCTGTGATGTCTGATTTATTATTTTTGCTCTCTGAATCATCCTCCTCCCTGACTTTTAAACTTGCTTTTAACCTTTACTCAGTTCTTCTGTAGGCATCACATTGTTTAATTAGATACATTTAATTTTTTTTTTCCAAGTTAACTTTTATGTCATATTGCAGTATTGATGTTTTACCCGTACTGGTACAGAAAGTTATCCATTTCTAATTTTCACTTAGGGGAGGTCTGTGTGTCATACCAGAGAGTATTTCATATCTAAAATTTCAATGTTTTGAATCACACACATAATTAAATTTGCCTACACTGTACTGACGTGGCAGCAGAAATTTAGATATAAACCTGCACTATCTGTTTGGTTAGATGCCACTTTGGGGAAAGGAAAACAATATTGTTTTGCAACTTGGATGCACTGACCTTTAGATCTGCAACAGGTCTTATTTAATTGCAGATAGATAGATAGGATGGATAAGATCTTTATTGTCATTGTTTAAAAAAAAAGCCAATTTGATGACTCCAGCAGCATAAGAAGAACAGAATGACTCAAAACAAAAAAAAAACATGCATGAAGAACGCCAAGCTGCTTGGTTTCACCCCACTGCCATCTTGAAAAATGTTGAAGAGAGATATTTATTGGCAGTACCTTCAGATCACCTCATTGTGACCATGCTGATTTACATCTTCAATGTTAGGTATAATGTTAAAGTAACATCTGGTTTATGGTATCTACTAACTCTGTGTTGTATCAATAGCCGTTTCATAGATAATCTCACCGAACAACATGAAATGACTACGACCTCTCAACACCACATTGTGTGGTGGTGACATATAATTGAAATTATGCCAGTCATGCCAATGGAAAGTCATTCAGGATCCTTTTTCATGGAGGACACATGAACTGAACCCTGGTTCAACGTTGTCAAGCAATGGGAAGAGGTTTATGTAACGACCCCATAGGTGGTGTAAGAAAAAAGGGAGTCCATGAAGGGAGGAAGCTTGTGTGGTGGGTGGGTCAGACAAACTTTCACCCAGGAGACTGCTACATGTGTCCCGTGTGAAACAAAAATCAACATTAACTTACTTACGTTGTCTACATAGTATGTATTTTCCTTTCTGTGGCTATGTGACATACTTACATCTCTTCACAAGGCATTTGCGTACTGTACCTGACAAATGTAGTTATTTTAACAGACAAACGACTTTTCCAAAACCTAACCAAGTGGTTTTGGTGGCTTAACCAAATTTTGCCATTACCGCATTTAATATATTTGCATGAGATTGCATTGGAGTTTTACATCTGCCTTAGTTTGGTTGTTGGCTAAATTTGTAATATACTGTACAAATTCAGGGTTTGGGAGGTGTTGCTATGTGGAGAAAGCTAAGTGCTACATTTGAACCTCCAATGTCAGGAGTACAGTACATCACTATGAATTAGTTTGCTGTATTGAGGCACAGTCATCAATGTGTCTTCCCACAAGACCGCCACTTCAGCTCCTCTGGTTCTGTCTTGGCAGCAGCTCAATAATCTCAACAGACAAGTCAACACTCCCCTCTCTTCCCCTGTAGCCATCTTCCTTTTCACCCGCCTGCCTCTCTCTCTGTCTCTATTCATCTCCAAAATCTGTTGGCACTGCGCGCTCAGTCTCTACTCCCCTCTCTCCAATCCAAAAATCCGTTTAAGTGCCCCGCTGTCTAACCTTCCGCCCTTTCTGATTTTCTCCTGTCAGTCCCAAAAGAAAAACTCATATCAATTCTACCTCTTTCCAGCCTTACTTTTTTTTCTGTCTCCCTCTCCAAAAAAAGTTTGACTGTGCTTATTATTGAGCGAGTCTGGCTGTCATCGATGCTAGACGGACAGGGGTTGTCAGAGATTAGATTTACAAGCACACCAAAGATAGGAACATGCCCCCTGTATCTATCTCTACCAACATCCATCCATCCATCCATCCAATCATGCATCTCTTCTGTCCCTTCTTCACAAAAATCAGAGCTGTATGTCAAACTCGGGTCTCTTTCTACCTGTCTCTGTAATCTAATCCGTATCTCCCTCAAGTCCTGTCCACGCATTCATCCATCCACTGAGTGCTTTCTGTCATCTTTTCATTATGTAGTAAATGTTTTATGTGGTTCCCTTGACCCAAAGCCATTGATCTTAACTCCCATTGCTAGCAGGGCATTTGTTAATTTTTAACAGAGGGGACAGACCCGGTTTGTTTGATTCTCCTTATTATACCAGTGCTACAAATACTGTGCCATTTAAAATAAAAACGCTTTGTCAAAGTGTCATAATTCTAGTTATTAGTCTGGGTCTGGATAGGACAGTGTCTGGGTCCAGACCCAAGAGGTGGAGAGGGATGGCAGGGTAAACAATAAGGATGCATTGTGTCATTTTGTTAACACAGTGCATGAGGTCCACCCCCGTTCCCCATCAAAACATCGATTGCCCATTGCCTTTTATTAATGATTCATATACAGGCAAATAAATGTTAGGTTGGCTGCTCTGTCATTTATAGAACACAGATGCAACTTATTTCTCAATGAAAGTAGTTGAAACATCTTGTGTCAGGTACATAATTGAAGACACGCAACTCTGTGAGACTTTGCTTTCAGCCAAAAGTAAACATCAGTAATGTATTGTGCTCAAAAATAAAGTGTTAAGATGATATTTAAAGTTTTTGAAATCTATCTTCATACAACGTGCCTTTTGTCAGAGTTTTTTGTTGCTGTAATAATTTCTTCTATTCATGCCGGCTGTGAAGAGATTCTTTGTGCTGTAACTATCTACACTACCTCAAGTTGCCGAATTTCTAGTGTATATTCCAGAATTGTGGTCTTTCTACATTTCCTGTGGATTTTGTTAACCATTTTTACTAAATAGTTGCACCACTAACATAAACTACTCTGAAACTATCCTTTAGCATGCTAGTATTTAGCAGGTTATGTGAAAATGATCCCCATTTTAGTTTAGCATGATAGCATGCTAACGTTTGTTAACTGGGACTAAACACAAAGTAAAGGCGACGCTGATGGGAATGTCTATTATTTGCAGGTATTTGTGCAAAGTAAAGTAAAGTATTAGACCAAGTGAAATTTGGGCTTAATAAAAAGTTAGGGGATCCCTGAAGTTACTGCAATGTACTTCTGTTGAACATGAATGTATGTAACAGATTCCATGGCAACTCATCCAACTGATATAAAACTCAGAATCAAATAAATTCAACCTGCTGGCATAGGAAAAGTCACCAAACTTGTTACTATCTGAGAACCATGGGCTCTTGTACCAAATTTTGTACCAACCCATGTATTACATGTTGTAATATTTCACTTGACAAAGTTTAAACTGCTGCTAGCGCAAGATGAAATGTCAGACAACTCACTCATCTGAATGTTGGTGATATCAGCTCAGTCCCCAAATGATCAACCTAAAGGTAAAACTTAGGCCAACACCAAAGTCAATAGGTTTTGTCTCCATGACAATCAACCCAATCAATTTTTATTTGTTTATTTCTTAACTTAGGTACCAGGGTAGCAACTATTCATAGACTTGCAAACACTGCCATCCATAGAGTCATGTGCCAGTGATGTAGTACTCTCGTCTCAGATTTGTCTACATTTTTAATCGATCTTGCCTCATTCTCAGACAAAGAGGATTTTATTTAAAGATTGCAACTGTGGGGCTATCACTAAGCTGCCTTGTGCATAAAACAAGTGTTAATAGAGATGATCAAGTTGAATTTAGCTCCTTAGTGTTTATATTTCTTCGCTCATAGAATTGCATGTTCTGCATTTTATCAAAAGAATGTTATGTAGTGTTGGACTTGCTCTAGTGGGGTCTTGGTATTGACTCTGTCTTATTCCCTAAAGGCCTTGGTCTTGTCTTGGTCTGAATACATTCTGGTATTGGTCATGGCTTGGTCTTGGTTTCGGTGCTTTTGACTACAACACTGTCACAAGATCAACATGTCATTAGGGCCTCTCGAAGGGATGCATTTGATTTTTTTTTTTTTTTTGCAACATACTGAAACTTGAACTTCATTGACAGGAAATCACAGTAATAAACACAAAACTGGAGCATGGATTGTGTAGATCATGACCTCCTTCAAACACCATTCAGTCTTATCTTTTCCAGCGTATATTTATGCCTATCTATCCATTCATTTATATCTCTCATTCTGCCTTTAGCACACTCTCTGGCCATCTATGTAGTTATCTGCCTCCCTCTGGCCCTCCTTCAATCAATCCATCTATGTATCTCCCCATCTATTCATCCCTCCCTCTGGCTTTCCATTTCTCATCAATCCCATGCATCTTCTCCAAGAAAGCTGCATATGTATCTCCTCCCCTCGGGAAGAGATTACTCTTAAACCTTTGGAAAATATAGACTGCTAGCAATTATTGTATGCCAATATGTAAAAAAAAAATGTGGGGTGTGTTAGAGCATATGTACAGGCTTGACAGATGCAACCTCTACCTACATTATTTCTCTCCTCCCTCAAGCCCTGCTATCAGACCATCTACTAATCATTCAATAAGCCCCATCTCATCTGTCACAGCAATCAGCAGATAAAAGCACAAGTAACCGAACACAAACAGCCACTTAATACTCATAATAAGTAGATAATCACCAATATCAAGAAAACATATTTTTCACTACATTTACAGTATATAATAAATAGACTAGTCCAGCAGTGATCCATCCACCCATCCATCGCTGAATCATCAAGTTGTTCTACATAACCTTGCCATTACGTACCTTTAACAGAACAACCCATTTAAGTCTTTTCTGATCTAGCAGCCCAATCTTCAAGACAACATTGCTTTCAAATGATTGTACATGACTGTCACAAAAGAGTTTCATACAGTATAACCTTGTTATTATCTCTAACCATTGTTGCGAGTTCAGGCAACTAAAACACTTGGTAAGGGTTAGGGAAAGATCAGGGCCATGGCTGAAAGAAACCAATACTGGAAAGAATCTGTGGTCTTTTGTGTCAAAGCCACATCCTTTGTTTGCCCAACCATTCACGGTAACCTTTGCTGTAACATCATGCTACTATTATTATTTAGGTTTTAATTGCATTCTTAGGACATGTATACAGCCAATCCATTGTCATTCTGAAGCTGTAAAATACTGCTACTTTGACAGTGCTTTTGACGTAAGATCACAACGCCAAGAGCCACCTTTTGCATCTACACCTTACAATGTGCTTCCCTCCCCTAATCCTAACCAAAGTTGACTTTGTTGCTTAATAATAACCATCTGTGCATTTGTTGATATCCCGGCAAAATGTAAACACCTGCAGTGTAATCCCACCATGTGCTTGTGTTGACATCGAAGTGGGCACCCTGGAATGTAAAGAGCTGCATGCATAAGGATGCCTAGAGCATAATATGTAGACACAGAAGTCCACTTCAAAGTGGCAATATGTGATGACTTGGAATTAGAACATACTGATACAGCCCATTCAGAATATACATCTCAAGTGGGGTTTTTACTGCAGTTTGCGACATAAGACCTCTTCCCTGTTTACGGTCAGCTCTGTGTGTTGTCATGGATGCATGGTGCACATGCCAAATAGCCAACAGTTTGCAAAGCTGAGGTAAAGATGCATGCCCAAAGGAAGGGCTAACATTTTTGGTTTGGCAAGAGAAACACACTTGAATGAATATCAACAGGTTTTGATGCTGTTCAACTTTTCCATATTTTGGCATGATGAATGACATGTTAGTACACTTAGATCAGAGTATGCACAGCTGCATGTGAACAAGAATATTAGTGGAATATTCATATTCATTAACCATGTGAATTTAGTAAGAAGATTTTCTTTTCTAGAATATGAGCAAAGACCTGAATATATGTTGTGCATGTAATCATAGTCATTGCCTGCACAGCTACAAGAGGTCCTTGTCAGGAAAACACAAATATTGGTTGTGTTTAAATAAGCAAATAAACAGTCTTGTCATTTTCAGTTTATTCAGTCATTCATCAATGTTCAGATACATCCACAGTATAATTTCACTTAGATGTCTCAAGAGACACAAGTAATTAATTATAGGACAACTGCTGTTATTTTGAGGGCTTTTCATTTTTAATTTCACTCTGCACTCACCACACATGTAGAACTATACCCCACAAGGTTTAGCTAAGTCATCCAACCTAAACGGAAGAATAAATGGTTTGTTTCTGCCTACAAAAATAATCCATATGAGTGTTCTGTGATTGGTGCCTCCAATGTCAGGACAATTTGTCTCTTCCAAAACTGCCACAAATCAAAATCTGTCACAGGAAAATAGGGAGAGATTGTGATCATGGTTAGAATAAACCAGTGTTATCTGTGGGAACAAGATGGGATACAAGATAAGACGACTGCTCTCTCTCATGTCAAATTCACCTCATATTATAATATGTGTATTATCAGTGTTTGTAAACAGTTGCCTGAAAACATCCAGAAAATGCAGAACAAAATGAGCGTTCATATCCATTGGCAGAAATGGTGTTTGAGCAAACATATAATGCTGTTTTTTTCTTCTTATAAATTAAATACACTTATAAATGGATGAATCAGTAGAGCAAAGGGAAGACTGCCTCATTAAAAGCTGTAATTCAGCACCCCATTCAGAAGATGAGAGCTTTTGCCTGTGACCTTCCTGTGATATCCTTTGGCACAAAGTTCTAATGCCGCCTTACAGAATTTGTGAGCACTGGATTGAACAGGATTTGTGAATTCAAACACTCTTCATCTTCAACACCTGGCAGCTCTTTGTGCCATTAAAGGACATCTGCGGCCACCAAAGTATCAGGTCGCCTGAGGCGTGTTTAAGCCTGCTATACAGACCAGCAGCTAATTTCTAGATTAGCGCTCTTTAACTACTTTACTCAAGCATGACATGAGTGAATGGGGTCTCGTTAGGAGAGGCCACAAAACCCAAAAGTTTGTAGTATGTTCTTATAAGCCCCAGGTCTTAATCCTGACTGACATTTTGTTACACTTTCAAAGGCATCAGTGGAAATCGCTGCAGTTAGAAACCACTTTACTGGATCAGAGCTTTCAAAAGGCCATTTTACAGGCACTATCTTTCTGCTTTCTCCGCCTTCAGTTTTACTTTTGGCTTTATTAACTATTTTTTTTCTCCTTTTCACTCTCTCACTTCTGTCTGCATTTATTTATCTACTTTTAATCTGCTTTTGCTTTACCCTCTTTCTGTTCACTTTTTAGTAATCTTTCCTGGACTGGATTTTTTAAAGCATTTCTTTCTAGTCTCATCCTCTGTTTGTCTCATCATTCAGCCAACTCTGCCTTTTCCACTTACTTCTGTCCTTGTTATTATTTTCCTTTGCTACCCAATACTGGCAAGTGTTATGTGGCTGACCCAAACCTGTGGACCCCTATACACGCAATGATCACTGCAATAAACGGGTGAATGTATATGCTCCCAGTTTGTACCAGTGCAAACTTTTGTTCTGAATAAAATGAAGTTATAGATGGTTTAAAATTCTGACTTTTTGTTTTGCTTAATTTTGGGGTTTTTTTCATTCTGACTTGGCTACCTTTGCATTTTCCACCTCCATATCATATCTCATATCTAAATCAGTTTCATTTTAAACTTTTAACTTTGTGTCAAACTGCAAGTAAACACATACATTAGCCCCCTGAATTAGCAATTGTAGCTAACTCAATAGGGATATACTGCTGTTGCTGTGTCATTTTGTAATTTAGAACAGATCATGCACAAACATGGGTTGAACTTGGCTGCATCAATCAAACAAGCAGAAGCTCAGCTGGATCATTGCTTAACTGCTGCTAAACTACACATGTGATGAAGTTGTGTTATAAAGTCTTCCTCATGAATGACTGATATTCTTCATAGGAATATTGCATGAACTGAATGCAAACTGGCTATATAAGGGGCTTGAGATAGAAGCTTCTCAGGATTTAGTTTAGCTGCAGGCTTGCTACAGGCAAAAAGAGCTCTATGGCCATTAGCCATGGGCATAACTTAGGCCATGTGTAGGGAGAGGGCACCTCAGCTGTCAGTCAACGGATGTATAAAGAGAACTGGATATAGCATTGAACATGGGGCCCCGTTCAGTTGCTCAGTCACACAGGAAACCAAAACGAAATAGGCAGAATAACTCATATTATCCTGGAATTATCTGCACTACTTCCGCACTGTACAGCCTTTAGAGCAAGCACACAAGAGACTTACGACGTCCGAGCACTGCCGATGGCAACCAAGAGGCCACCTTCCAGTTTAGTGCTCCACTAGTTTGAATATGGAAAAATGTTTTAAACGAGAGGCTTTCGAGACAAAACAAGTCATTGTGCACAGGTTGTAACGCTAAAAAAAAAACCTTTTATCCACGGATTTACAGATGTGTTTTCCTAATGTAAGTCAATGAAAAAAAAGGCTTTTTGGGCAGCAGCACATCACCTGACAGGGAAATTCTACTGTTTGGCCAATAAGAAAATTGGCTTCAAAGCCTAACACACTTCCTTTTCTTGTTAGATTATAAAAGGAATTGAAATCATACATTGGATGAAGATTTCTCCCAACACTTCCGACAGTCAGTCTTGATACATTAGCCATTGAAAGTAACCACTGTCAGCAGACTGCAACTTTCAAATATTCAAATTATTTTATAGAGCTGTCTGCAAAACTGTATTAATTCTTTAACTTGCATATGAAATGCAAACCGTCTTTAGACTGTTGGCATATAGCTGAAACTTAATTCATTGTGTGGAAAGTAGCAGAAAGTTGAATTACATCTTTTAGTTTATAGCATATTCTCCACTGTCTTACTTTTAATAACTCACATGAGTAGTCTTCCTCATAATTTCATCAATCTTTTTTGAAAATCATATAAAAAAGTAGGTATCACAGGGTAGATTAGCTATGGCATGCAGTTTTCTATGGAAGAGCAGGATAAAGGAATCAGTAGTAAACATTCAAGCACGATCTGATCCCTGATCAAAAACAATTAGTGTCTGATTAAATGTAAACATCAAGGTGCCATACGAGAATAAAATGTCCATTTTCAGCTCAGGCGATGTGAACTGAACAGGACTGGTATAAAATATGGAGTACATATCAGAGAAATCAGACTAAGCCCAAGAGTACACATATGTACTCATACTTGAAACTCATGCTGCCGCATGAAAAATACATAGGCAGACCTGAAAGCATCTGAGCCGCTATGAGCGACTCACCTGTAATGAATTCACAAATCAAATCAGCATCGACTGGACACAGATGGTGGTGGAATATAGCATGGAGCCTCAAGAAATGAGTGTGTATGTGTGTGCTCGCATGCATGTCTAGGGCAGCCTTAAGAGGCAGAGATGAACATTGAACCAGCCCATGTTTAATTGGATGTACCTCAGCTTGCAGAGCTGGCCGGATCCTCTCAGAAATGTATTAGCATTGGTAAGAATCAATACCCTGTGCAGTGTGTGAGCTGAAATGCAGGCTTATTTGCTCACCATGCATGCAAAAGCGCCCATCAGAAGCACTTAAATGCTAACCATGGTAGTCCTGGATCAGACACCCATCCTGTAGTGGTACTACCGCAGGCACTACATCCCAATTTATTCATGAATGATACTTGTGAAAAGAAGTGCACTGCAAAACATGACTGTTTAGTCAATGTATGCAAATAATTCTCTCTGATATGGATGTTACAATAGTTCAAAAATACGCTGTATGATGATACATCAAACCCAACACAATGTAGGAAACCACAGAAGAACAATATACAGTTTAAACCGCTGTGAACAAGTCTTTCTTTGCCAATGTGTCACAGACAGTTGTAAACCAGCTCCTTTGAATTTACTCAAGGAGCCCTTGAAAGGACTTGATCTACCTGGAATCAATAATCTCTACTGGGAACAGGAATATTGAATACAAACTGTTGCAGCCTTACTGTGTGTCAGTTGAACTTTCCCAACTTATAAAAAGCAGTGCAGAGCCACCTCCAAAAACTTTGCAATGAAGGATTCCTGACTGTCTCCTACACAGTGACGGAGATATTCCCAAACAGGTCTAATAACTCTTTAAAATGCTTCACAGTGGCTGGTCAGTGGAGACAGCAGCGCCTGGCTGGTCTGCAGACAGTTTGCACTGTCTGGAGGTACAACCAAATGCTTTCTCAAACTGTTTGGTGTGCCCATAATGTAGATGTGTCAATTAATAATGATTGTTGCATAATGATATTGCATTGGTAGAGTGAGCTCAGAGTCGCTACAGAGGAATTTATTAGATCTCTGTCGTTTAGAATGCAGATAATAATGCCCTTCCATCAACTAATAGAACATACTAAAACAAACTGTATATATTGTTGATATGCTTCCTCATAATAACCTCCTGTGACAAATAAGTAACTGCAATTTAGTTTCGTCACTGTGAAATTGTTTGTGGGTGATTTTTTTGTTTTGTTTCTGAGCCAAAACCTCTTAGAAAATATAATAAAGATGAGTCAAATTGATGGCCTTTTCGGACAACTGCTCTGCTCATTTACTAGATACCAACAGCACTGTCCTGATGGAAAAGTCAGTGCTATTGATTTAAGCATGAAAAGAGAATCATGCATTGGAAGCACATTGTTATACCTGCACTCACTTGTAAATGTTCAGCATGATTCCTCGACTCATTAAATACATCGGTTATATGGTTTCCCGCTGACAATTAAAAGCCATGTAAGTGTACATTCACCCACATTTCAGACCTTTCATTTGAAAGGTTTGATAAATGGAAAGAGCGACCACGCGAAAAGTTGACCCGTTCACTTTGAAAACAGTAACAGCCCTGGGTAATTGGGGGGACTACTGTCAGCAACAAAGATTCTTTGAGATTTATCACTATAATGGAGCCAGTACCCTGCAGCTGAACCTGCTGAGCTGTCCAGTGTAAATGCTGCATTCAAACCTGCAGTTATTAAGCAACATGTTAGATTCATCTAAGGATGTCGCTCCAGGTAGCAGGTCCATTTTTGCTGCTCATTTCATTATTCTGTGCTTTATCCTTTGTAGGCTGCAGTTGGAAATGTATAGCTTCTAATGCCCACATTGAAAGGCTTAGTAAACACACAAATGTGGAAAGTTATCCTTTGGGTTAATAACAGAAAATACTGTGAATTATTTAAATATACCCCAACCAGGAGGGAGAAATATCTCTGGATATTAATAGAAAGAGCTCGAAGCTTTGTGATGTAGTGACTAACCATTGGGTTTAAACTACTGGAATAGTTTAACATTTTGCAAATTTGCTTTTTAGTTGAGAGTCAGATTAAGGGACCAATACCACTTAACTGGGGTCAATTAGCTTTGCTTAAAAAAAAAGCAGGGGGAAAAAATGAGCCTATATCTTGTCTGTAAACATACATGTTAATAAATGACTTGGAGCTGACCTACAAACCTGCAAACCAGAGCCGAAGGTTTAGTAAATATCGGACAACGAGTACTCATCCATCTTCTAAGTGGCTATGTTTTAAGTATGATCTCAAGCGCACAGCTGGGGTCCGTTTCACAAAGCAGGTTCAACAAACTCTAAGGTGTAACCCTGAACTCTGAGTTGATCTACTCTGAGATAGGAAACTCTGAGTTTCCGGTTCCAGAAGAGCTGATTTGAGTTGGTTTAATCAACTCGGAGTAGTTTCACCTGGAGTTAAGCGCGTGCACCACAACTATAAAAAGCCAGCATCAATGGAGCCCCGATTCGATGAGTCACCATGGCAACGGGGAAGCGGAGGGCTGCGTTCTTCACCCCACTCGAATTGGAAATTTTAATGCGCTCATATGCGGAGTTTGAACACGTTTTTAGAAAGAAGTGCAACACCGCTGCAGCTGCAAAAGAGAGGGAGACGGCGTGGGAGAACATTGCTGCCCGGGTCAATGCGTAAGTTTAAACGTAGTCCTTTGCAATCACAATACTATTACAGGGGAAAACTGTTTGAATGGTAGGGTATTAATTTATTTCATTTTATTTCATTTAGGTGCAATCCCGCGGGGGAGAAGCGCACGTGGGGATGGGGATGGGGATGTGTGTGCCATCTATGCAGCCAATCACACTGGGAAATCCTAAAAGAAATTAAAATTACTCATCCCAGTCTGAGGTTGCAGCACAATGTCATTAACGGAATATGATTCAAAATTAATTTAACAGATCTCTACATCATTCACCCGCAATCCTGTGGAACTCCTCCTTGATGGCTCTGACAGGTTTATGTCCAGGGAAAACGACAAAGATGCGTAAAAGTCGTTTCAGGGGAAGGCACACTTTTCTGACCGCCCTGCATACAGTTGCCTTGCTTAAATGCTCTGCATCTCCAACATTATACAAGAAAGTGCCATTTGCAAAGAACTGCAGCGCAACACACAATATCTGATGGGATGTGAGAGCATGACTGCGGTTGGTAATGTTGCAAATGTAAGGACGGATTAGGTTGTGTATGTATAATATGGACTGTGATGTGAAACGGTACCGCTCAAAAAGATAACTGTCCTGAAATGCGAGAACATCTATCCGCGGTCTGAAAACAATCTCCCGACGAATATTTAGGCCTAATTCTCTGCGCAGTAATGCTGCCACTTCATCCACTGGATCATTAATGAAAGGGCATGCCATTTTGACAGATGGCAGAACTATACTCCGACACTCGCCTGCTGACTGAATGAATGAATGAGGAAATCAAATAGCGTATGTGGCTGAAAGAGGGCGGAGACTGAGAGAAACTCGAGGTTCATTGAGAAAAACCTGGTCCCGACCAGGTTAGGTTCATAGAGTCTGTTACTACGGTAACTGACCGAGAGCTTAAGTTACCCCTCTCTGTGAAACAGGCTAGAGTTACACTTCTTTCTCTGGTTTGAGTTACCTCCCTTTTTGAAACGGAAAACTCAGAGTTTCCCTCATTTCAGGGTTAACAGACTCAGAGTTTTCACTAAACCTGCTTTGTGAAACGGACCTCTGCCTGCCTGAAACCCACAGTATTTTCAAACAAGCTTACCTGAACTCCCCGTCCCGCACCTTAACCCATGGGTGGGTCTATAGGAGCATCGCAACCAGGTAGTGACTTTTTGGAGTCTTGTCTCCATAAGGTCACCTAAAGCCATATGTGTGCCAAGCATATGCATCCCTGAAATACAACAACTTTTTTTTGCATTGTGTATAACAAACCAATACAGCATGAAGCAGCTCTGAAGGTGATTGCGGGTATATGTTTTATTTTCAGACAGAGTCGTGTTAGCTGTTTCCCTTGTTTTCAGTCTTAACACTAAACTAAGCAAATTGACTTCCAGCTAGGGTCGTAATTAAAACATCAAATCTTCCCATCTGGCTCTCGTAAAGAAAGCGATTTAGAGAATTTCCAGAGTTATTTTCCAAAATTAACTAATTTGTGCCAAAAACAACTGACTATTTCATTTTGCTTCTTTGGAGCTGGGATTACTCTCTGGGACATAGTATTATAAATTTGGAAGCTTTTATGACAGCTTCATCCATTTTGGACCCTCCAGTTTGCTCTGTTTACCTCAGTAGTGCACACTGTCAATATGGTTTGGTAAATTGCACAAATTTGGATACCAAGAAACACCAAAGTTGTTACCTACAAAAACATTGCACAAACATTTGCCTCTTGGAGCAAAATTAATTGATTTAGCTCCAAAATTGTGATGTCATAAATGGTGGTGTGGCAAGGCCTTTAAAGGAAAATGCTTGTTAAAATGGTAGGTTAATTGAATGACCCACTTCTAGCTGAAGGTATCAAGTATAACATTTATCAAGTTGGATCTGGATTATTGACTTGTTACCTGTTGCTCAAAGGAAATACCAGTCACCATCAATGACCAAACTAAAGGGAAGCCAATATTTATAAGACCCCCCAAAAAATGCTTGCACAGCTGAAAAATGGCAGTGTCAGTAGCACTGAGTGGTTCACCTATTAGTTGCATAGAAACTTACTGTTACACCAATCAAATAAATACAAAGTAGTAAAAAAAAATGTAAAATGATGTCAAGCAAAGATATTATAAGTATGTGCAGTTAATGAGAATGAATGTCTGCACATTTACAGTCACCTCCCCCATACTTGCTTTGAGCATTTAATGTTAAACACTTACGCCCTCTCGTCTCATTTAAGTCTGAGACATTATGTCAGCATCTTTTTACAAGCCACCAGTTGCTTGTTATTGCAGCATAAACCTGAGACATAACTTTGAAAATGCAACAACATCAACTTTTTCACTCTGGCATGGACTGCAGAAAACTTGTTGCCCAATGTAGCTTGCTTTATTTCCTCAGGCAATGCCTCCTGCAGTCTGGGTTCCTTGCAGCGAAAGCCTGATTATCTGTGGTTGTGTGCATATCGTGCTGGACGCCCAGGAGGACACAGCCTGAGGATATGTGGGGGAGAAAACTGGTTTCTAGGAGGAACTGCTGCTGGCAACGAGAAGATCCCTTCGAAAATATCAGCATGATGGGTATTGATAATACATCAGAGGTCTGCTTCCTCCTCTTAAAAATAAATGCGTCACTGCACCCTATTTATTTAAATTCAGCTGCAGTGGGTTAGGGTGTAGAGCAGTTACCCAACCCCAGCAAAAACAGACATGATACCTTCATTTTGGATTTAAATAATCCTTTTGCTTCCTCAATGAGAAAGGAAGACCCTGTAAGGTCAAAGATGGTTCATCAGATCATTTATCTTTCTAGTAAATTCTTTCAGAAATCAACTCACAGTGAAATCAAAAATCAATCCTTCACACTTCAACCTCACATTCACTGTTACAACATTGTTTGATATATTTTGATACAAATGTAAACCTCTTGTTGAATCCTTCTCTCCTAGTACTTAAAAAAAAACATAGGTTAATTATCACAACTGTTAGTGAAAGGATTCCACTTAAAGATTGAGTTTGCTCCTTCTAATAATAAAAGTACTACGGTGAAACAGCCAAATGCACACACTCCGTGCCAGAATTAGGCCTACTAGGAAGATGCCGCTGAGCGAATTTCAGCATTTAATTTAGTTTACTGAAACAGCTGCTCATTACACACTAATCATGGTACTGTCCTCCATATACACTCTGCTGAACTATGTCCATGAGCTCACCTTCACTTACAAAGGGATTTCTGGGTATCAGTATTTGATATCTTTAAATTATCAACCAAAATAATCCAAAGTAGTATCAAAACTTCTCTAGTCTAACAATACCTGCATTTGATCCACTTTATACCTAAATGGGGGAAAAAATATTAGTATGGTTTTGTTTGCAGCCAATCCCTATTGACTGATTTAATGTGAAGTTTGATTGGCCTGCTATCGCAGCAGCTACAACCCATATACAGTCTTTGGTGTGGTAAAGACGAGTTTGACAGAGTTGGCAGGTCAGCATGCCAAGATCTTACCAAAATGTTCAATAGTTCTCTAAAGGCCAAATGATTCCGGTGCAGTTTGTCCTCAGACTGAACCTTTCAGTACCTACTTGTTGTTAACCACGGCAGCAAATGCAGTAAAAGAGCAATAGGAAAGAAGACTGCAAATGAAAACAGGCTTAATAGCTTGAATCTAAAAGCTGACTTTAGTTTCAGAGGGACATTATTACAGAGTTCAGCTCTACTTGATGTATTTGTGTGAAATATTGGTACAGTAAGGGGTAGATGATTTGATAGCTCTATGTGGGACCAATAGTATTTTTGCAGTACATCAGTGTTATAGTTCAGGACAATCTGCTGATTACTTTCTGATTAATACATTATTAGTTAGGTTTGTAATTTTATTGTCCAAAGAAGACTCCGACCAAAACTAGCTTCACATTCGCTCGAATTTAAATGATTAACCAACTATCAAAATAATTTGCAGTTAATATTCATTGGTAACCACTGAAAGTACCAATAGATTACTAAAAATAAATCCACTAACTGATGGCTTAGCATGGTCTGCCCCACTAAGGAATGTCTTCCAAAAGCTACAGAGAAAAGCAGCCATCTGCTGCTGTAATCCATTGTGTGTAGGTAGATTAATGAATGGAGGATTCAGAGGGTCAAAGGCAACCTGCAAAGTTATAAAATATACCAACCACATCATATTGATCAGGTATTTGCCCTCAGGTCGTCATCAGTCACAAGAAACATTCACATGAACTTGAAGAATGGAAAGTTCTCTGAAATGTGAAACAGAACTTTCTGACTTCACGAGCTGACATGGCTGACAGTGCCTGGATGCACCATTAGTTTTGATCTCTGTGAGGCTAAACAATCTCATTTGTGGAAGAGGCACAGTTTAAGCTTGGCCTTCAAGGCACCCAAAGGACTCTCTGTCATGGTCCATGTCTTTCAGAGAATCCCTGGATTGGGACACAGCTGGAGATGTAGTCCCAGAATTGGGATAAGAGGGATACATTCATGAGGAATGGGTTAAGAGAGGAGACAGAAGAGCAATGACAACAATCTGAAGAGAAATTGGAAAAGAAGTGGAAAGCATGGGTTATTGATCTAAAAGTCAATAGTCGCCACTACCGTCATACTCATTACAGGTCTCTATTTCTGATTTTGTAATGCCTCTATGACTGGAGGTCTGTCATGTGCTCAGTCCGTGCAATCAAAGAAATGACCATGGCACATTTGGGTATAACACATAGTAGAGAACATACTGTGCTGCAAACTGCGACAGTAGTTGAGAAAACATGCAGGCATAGTGGCACTATAAACTACATTTACAACAACGCATCAAAGATGGGATGCATCCCAAGAGCTGAGCACTAAGTGACACCTGGCTACACACCATTAGAGTTAATGTAACCACACACAGCAATAACAGAACTACAGATGAGTCTGCTTCCAGGAATTTTGCAAATGCAAAATAAAATTAAAAGTATTTTCTTTAAGAGGTATACACAGGAGACCACTAAAGCCCTTTCCCACTGAACAAAAAAAAACCTGACAGACACAAACATCTGGCTTTTTTCTTTAGTGGGAAAGGTTACAATCAGCATTCTTCCCTGAAACAAATGACTCTGCAACAGTCAAAGTATACTGGTATATTGAAGCATAGGGCCAGTGACCAAGTGGCCATTCTTGACATGTTGGGAGTAATAACGTGTTCACCTGCAACACAAACACTAAACTGTCAGCATATTGTCTCTTTGGAATGAATAAACATTTAAATTTGCACATATTTATAATTTGCACCTTTATGGTCCCTGATCCCACAGCGACTGTCGAGATACGCTCCATGAGTTGTTGAACTGCCACCTCTCCTCCCTTCCCTCTTAGTCCCTTGGTTTCAGATACCCTAGCCTCTGTTTCTCATCCTCCATCTTTGTCTCTATCCCTGCCTCCTTCTTCATTTGTTTAAATCGGATTGTTTTTTTCTGGGTTTTTTTTTTTTTACCCTCTGTGCTTTTTTGCCCTGCATCCTTTTCCCTTTCATCCCTCTGTTTAGCTCTGTGTCTTTCCACTGCTCCTTTTTACCCCCTCTCTCTGTCACTCACCCAATCCCTTTCGTCCTCCTCTCCTTTGCTTTCCATCCATTAACCTCTGACCAGTGCCATCTACCAACACCAGCTGGATCCTCTCTGATCTCTGCAGCACTGAGTCGCATGGTTATGTGTGTGTGGGTGAGTGTGTGTGTGTTTCTAACCCCTACCTGTTGGGCAGTGATGCGAGTGCAGCCCGTAACAACAGGGAGACACAGCAGAGCTTTTCTCCATTACACTCTGTCACCACAAGTCTTCTGAGAGAGCAAAAGTGAGGGGGATAGAGAGAGCAAGTAAATACAGGAGCGCAGACAAACTTTGCTCAGGTTTTGCAAGGTATGCCATTGCCCCCTAGAGAGTGAAGGCAATAAAGTATGCATAAAAAATGAATGCCTTAATAGAAAAGAAAGCACAGAGGCCTACATTTTTCAGAGGAAACAGCAGCAGTTAAAATGTACATTCATTGTGAGGTATTAGGGTTATTCAGACAAATAGACCCATAACATTAATTTGTGCTGCTTTTACACTTCTGCTACTTGACCAGTCTGATAGTAAACCTTTTGGATTTATGCAATAATAAGGAAATTCATTTCTTTAAATGTATAGTAATCATTTCTACTGTTTCAACTGTTAATAAATTTTTCAAATATTTGTTGGATTACATTAAAAGCGCACAAAGACACAATGAAAGAGTCTGATGGGGCTCATAGGCTACTTAGGCTGCATAGATATGCTTTAAGCTAAATGCTAATGTCAGCATGCTAATGGAGAGTCTGCACCAAAAAATACAGTGTATTACACCAAAGTAAAAAAGATAGAAAACTTAAAAAAACAAAGAAGACAGGTGTACTTAAACATAGCTTATGTAGGTAGTGTGAGTCTACAGCCATGCTAGGCTGTACTTGAGTGCAGAGTGCTTTAAGCTAAATGCTAAAGGCAGCATGCGCCAGCCCTCCAATTATAGCACAGCTGCTGGTGGATTGGTACATGCAGTGCCTTGCTGTTTTTGTGAAATTGTGGATGTCTTTTTTTTTCTCAGCTAAAACGCCTGAAGATTGTAACACAGTGCCCCTCAGCACTGTGTAATCATATTCAGTACCAGAGGCAGACTGCGAAAAACTGACAAACAGCTAACGTGTGATTATACAAATGCAACATTTTTGGATGTTACAATGACATCAAAATTATCACTGGGATGATTCTCCAGTAACCACAAGTGCCAAACAGAAGAAATCCCATCCAAACTGTTCACGGGCATCAGATTAAAGAAGAAAAAAGTTTTGTCCCAACCTGTTTTAGACATAATTTCTGCTGGTTATCTGCTACAAAGAGTCCAACAGTAGTGAGGAATCATACAGGCAGCTTGAAAACCAGCCAACAGTTTAGACAAATTATATAAGCCACTTTATTTGAAGGTTAAGTCAATTCACCCAAGATGCTGGCAATAGTCACTCACTCACTGCACAAGAAAACTGCACATGCCGACTATGGTAGGTCAAAGTCGACCAAGAAAGTTTATCTCTAAGCTCACTGCAAACAAGAAATAATTTGAACAATCAACTTTGTTATGTCATCAAATAAATGTAGCTAACACCTTTGAAAACTGACCAAATTCATCTGATTTCTTTCAACAACAATCTATTTATTTAGAAACTTTTTTTTCAGTGCCAATCCAATTTTTTCCACCATAAGTGTTGCAATGCCAATTTTTCCATCTTCAGTTCAGATTTTGTTTTTGAAGCTAAATTTTATTTGCAATTCCAAAATGTAATTTCACTGCACTTGCTCCAAACCAAAAGGGGTTGAGTCCATGCTGAGACTAAGAGAGTCTAAACACATTGGACACAAAAGTAGAGACAAAAAATAACAAAACAATGCTTCAATATTTTTCATAGAATCTCTTCGCGTCAATAATTCAAATCACCATTGAAAGAAACGCTGATTCGACGTTCATTTTATCATGACCTGATGTTTTTCTATGGTTTATTCCCTGCTTTGTTCTAAAATTAATTTCCCCCATGTGTCATGTCTTTTGTTACTTCCTGCCTGTGTCTGTTTCGCTCCTATTTTCTGATACACCTGTCTTGTATCATTCTTGTTAGTCCTTCCCTGTTCCCAGAGTCCTCCCTGTTCCAGAGACTTCCCTGCACACCTGTTCTGTATTAGTCTTGTTTGATCCACCCAAGTCTTCCTTACCTCACCCGTGTTGTCAGCCAACCAGTGTTTCCCTCTTCTTGCCCGTGTCCAACTACTGTAGCTGCGCCTTGTTCTTGTCATTAGTTTTCTGTTTATATATGTTTCTTTCTGTTTCTTTCCTTTTGTTCTCTGGCAGTTTGTTCTCAGTCCTGTGCCTTGAAGTCCTAGATGTTTTCAGAGTTTATGTCAGAGTTTCTGATTTTCTTTTGGACTTCTTTTGTTCTTGAACTGCTGCTATAAGTTTATAGTTTGACATTAACTCCCCCAAATGATCCTGTTGCCTCATCTGTTCATTCTGCATTTGGGTCCAAACATGAAACTCCTGAACTGTGACACACTGTGTCTCTACATATAACCCATGTGTTTGGGTAGGCTGCAATCATGTGAGCTAAAGAGGGAAAAGATGGAGGTAGACACAGGACCCCCTCCTCAGGAGACAGGTGTTAGGAACTGTGTGAACTAGTCACTTTATATCATCAACATGTTTCTTTTAGCTAAACCTAACTTCTGTACCTAAGTTCAGAACGTTAAGTATATAATTCATAAGGTGCATTTTCATTTGATATCATACAAACCTTTATATGATGATACATTGCAGCCTGGCAAGCTATAAACTTTTTAAACCTACGCCTGGGCTACACTGCCTGCTTATACCCGTGTTAACAGACAAGCACTCACACTGCCAGTGTGAGCAGCGCTGCTCAAGCACAACTCAGCTGCTGCTCAGCTGTGGCACATGTAGACAGACAGAGTCTTGCAGATTTTTTTCTGTATGATGGGTGCAATTGTCAGCAAATTGCAACAAATTATTTTGACATTATACCATCTTTTACAGTGGTTTCAGTGTCTTATCGGCCACAGACATGACATATACAGATATATCTCTTTTACCCAACCTTTTCTGTTTCCATTTCAAAATAAAATCCCTTTGACAATGTTTCTTTGGACGGAGTCAGAAATATTTCCCCGTTATTGTGAAATATTTGCAGGACTATGTTGTTGACAATGCAGTAGCTTGCACGGCTTCATAAATGAGTTGAATATGTGCTTACAATTGTGGAAATACAGTATTCATAGCAGCAGTGACGCAGCACCATCGCTGTCAGTGTTAACACAGCAGGCATGCATGCCGCAGCAGTTCAGCAAGCTTGCCATACTGCTCGCTAAATTTGACTGACACCAAGTACAACAATGAGACCTTTTAACCTAACCCAAACCCAGTCTCCCACAAATGTATGTTCTAGTTAAAATATATTTACATTCCCAGTTAGAAGAAAGTATTTCTATATGCTTTGCAGTAGACAATCTGGACAGTGTGGTGTGAGGGCATTAAAACATTTTTCTCAATTCTAAAGAAAAGCTATTATTGAAAAAAAAACAACTACAAAATATCTACAGATAAGAAAAAGAAGGCTTAAATGAGACTTGAAGCTGCCAAGACCGAAAAAAAATCCATAATTAAAGGGAACAATGTTTCAATACTCGACTTGCAGCCTTGTTTCAACAAAACAACCTGTTCAAATCCCATGTGGATGGATTCTGTCATAGAGAGTTTTAGGCGAACCCCAGCAGCTCTTCAGGTGTTGCCCTGTCTCCTTTCCCTCCTCCTCGCCTTTTAAAGCTGTGTATTCACAAAGCCCATTACCAGCAGCAGGAGTAAAGAAACACGCCACCATCATGACAGCTTAGCGAGACATTAAAAGCATTTCAGGTCCGCCAGCGCACTCAGAGAGTGTTTGCTAATTTACATGGATAAAAAACAAATCAGGTGAATGGTAATGTGACTGTACTTAGAGCCGGACTGCGTGTTGGTGTGTTTGTCGTGTGGATCCTCTGGCGCCAAAGCACTCTAGGGAGTGCGACAGAGGGAGATGAAGGGGGTCAGTACATAAAGGCAATTAGGAAGGAATGACAAATAAATGGTTAATAGCTTTTACTTTGGTCATGGAGACAGACAGTGAGCGACAGGGAAAGGAATATGGAGACAGAGAGGGGAAGAGCGTGTGATTGAGACACAGTGAGAGGGGTATGAAAGAAATGGTAAATAGCTCTTGTTCCGTCTCCCCCTGGAGAGAAACAAGGAGGAAACACGGTACATCAAGTAGCCCACGGTAATGGAACTTCCATTTTTCTGTCATTAATTCATGCCCCTTGTTTGTGACTCACTACTTGTCTTGTTGGCCTATTTTAGTGCCTTTGGTCTCGCTTCCCTGTAATAAAAAGCAGAAAATTACTTTTTAAAATCCAGCAGGCAGATGACAGTTGCAGTTGAGAACACAGTCAGTGCTTGTATCAACATATTGTTTATGAAACTAATGGCAAGTGAGTCATCCGCCAGTCGTCTTTTCTCTGAAGCAAGAAATACCTTTTCAGTTCATGCGCACCCCATTAAAATGTGCCTTTTAGCCAAAAAGGTGAGTTCATGAGTTTGTCAGATTACTTACATGTTTACTTCTTTGTGTCATCTGCTGTGAACTGTCTTTCAATTCTGTCTTCTTCGTAGTTAAATTGTGACCAAAGCGTATTTGATTTCATTGGTTAGTACCTTCATCCAGAGAGAAGGAAGGAATCCGTGAAACCATCTGCAGTAGCATTTGGTTTGAATAAAAATCTGCCAACTCTTGGCTATAAATGACACAATTCCCCATGCTTACAAGGAAGCACTTTTTAGGGAGGGCAAAAACATGATTTTCTTATTCTAAAGGGATCAATCAGACAAAGAATACCATAAAGTCTGATAACCAAACATATAAAATAACGTATAAAATTAAAAACTTGTATGTGGAGGAACCAAAGAACCATGTTTTTTTAAAGCCGCCGCACAAAGCCACGTGGCAAGAGGCATTATGTTTTCAGGTAGTCCATACTTACCTTTATATGTATGTCTATACATCCCATTCTCATGAACATGATATCTCATGACATGCCTTTAGGAAATATCTCCGAATTTTGGCACAAACATCAAGAACGTCTTGAAAGTTTTTTTTTCAAGTTTGGCACAAATGTTTTATTTGGACTCAAGGACAAGCAGATTAGAATTTGATGGTCAAAGGTCACTGTAATCTTGGCGTCCGTCTCATTTTAATGAATGCAATATCTCAAGAATGCCTTGAGGCACTTTCCTCAAATTTGGCACAAACCTCCACTGAGACTTAACTATGAACTGATTAGAATTTGGTGGTCAAAGGTCACTGTGACCTTACAAAACATGTTTTTGTCCATAAGTCAAAGATTTATATGCTAATTATTACAAAATGTAATAAAAAATATCTCATATGATATAATGATTAAGTGCTGACATTTTATATCAAAAGGTCAAAGGTCAACTTCACTGTGACATTAAATGTTCTGCAAAAAAAACTTTTCTCGCCATTATTGTGCATCATATCTCCACAACAGAGGAGGAGACATTTGGTCATATACTGAAATGGTGACACTAATCTTGGGTGTCCACCTTGAAACTGTGCTGATCGCTTTGGTCTTCTTTGCTGCCAGGGAGAAGATGTGTGTGTGAAGCATCCATGTTTTCACAGACATGAATATAAACTCTTAAGTGATGCTTGACTGGTATGCATGGAGGTAATTCTAATTTTACCTGATTAAGATGTAATGGCAGAAACACTTTTAATAAAGTACAAGTGATCAGACGTGCACAAGATTCCTTTTTTCTCTTCTTCAATTTCAGAAGCACAAGACAACCATGCAATTCACATGGAGATTGTTTTTTTAAACGTCTGTCACTCTCCTGTCTCACAGAAGAGTTACTCTTCCAAGTTATCAAAACGATCAGTCCACAAAGACTCCAAACACACTTGAGTGACAAGTTGGTTTTTTTTTTCCAAGTGACCTCAGTTTCTGAAAAGCACAAGCCTGATTTTTGTTTTTCTTTGGTGCTCTCAGTGAAGTGTCATCTCCGCAGACAGCTGATTAAATCACACAAATATCCTAGCGCTTGTGTGTTGTGAACTTATTAGCGTTATCTCTAATATATTGATCAAGGTCTCCAGTTTTGCTCCGAAATTTCTGGTTTCATTATATGCTTACCTTCCCCTCCCCGGGCAGTAAAGTCAATGAATCGGCAAATAAGCACAATTCAATTTTCAGTCTGTATATTCTATAAAACTCAGGACATCACCGAAAGTTGATGGACCAACTGAATGAATGACTGATACTGCCATCTGCAAGTGCTGCTAAAAACACTTGCACTGATCATAGTGTAGCTTTATGTATTTGGTTTATGACTTAAATCATGTTTTGATAATGATACATCCTTTTTTGTCAGTCTTTTCTATATTTCTAGTGTCTATATTCAGTTTTGCCTTTGTGTGTGTCAGAGAGTTTGTTCTGGTTCATCGGCAGCAGAGGAAAAAGGCTAAAGCTACTGCTCTGTGCATGATGCTGTTCAGGTTGTCTTCATTCAGCTGACCTTTGGCAATACACTCACAAACATAGCAGCCACACAAGGACCTTGACATATAAGGGTCCTGTTAGATGGAGCAAGCAGTTGTTTGTAGGGGGAAAAGAAGGCATGGTCAGTGACCAGTGGAGTATTTGAGGCTCATGCTGAATTAAATTCATGTCCCTTAACAGAAGCATTATTTTTAAGGCAGAGCAACAGCACTATGCTTTTTGTCTCAGCAGTTTAGAAATGGACATTCTGGAGACGGCCATGGGAGACTATTGTTTACATGATCCTGTTGAAAAAGATCTAAAACAAAAACCATAATAGCTAGAGCATTCATTGTTTTTGCAAAAGAAGAGTAAGATTTCATGTGATGCAGATATAGTATTTTGGTGTAATTACACCAAAGTTTCTCCTTGAATTTCCCTGTGATGGCAGCAGGAGATTGTAATACGTAATTCTGTGTATATATTGATATGAAACCACACAAAAACACATGGTTGCAAAATGCCTTTGCACTCTGCTCACAAAAATGAGTATATCTCAAAAACTAAATAATGTGCATGGTTCAAACAACTTCTAGAATGGTAAGAAATATTTTGTTTATGTTTCTACATTCAGAAATCATTTGGATCGGTATGTTTTGTGTATTTATTTACTAAAATCTGATGAACAAGCAAGTCCAATTTTCATACCATTTTTGTTTAAATTATTTATTATTCATTATGGTTTACTGATTTGAATAACCCTTTAGATAAGGTTGTACAGATTTTAGAGATATGAAGCTTTTGAAGATACTCAAAGAAATGACAAGCAAAAATACCAATATAGGCGCTGGCTGAGTTCAAATTAATTAGATCTCCTCTTGGTATCTGTTGGCTTCCTACAGCTAATAAAGAATTTCTACTGCAACAGGTGGTGTTGTGTATGTTTTGTTAAAATGTTATTAACATTTAATCAGTTTGCACACTTTGCATCGATTTAACAGCAAACTATTAGAGATCTCTCACTCTCTCTCTGATGCCTCGCACAAGGTTTGCCCTCCTTAATGAGTTTTCTGTAGAAGTTCTGACAGCGAATATATGATTAGTCAGTATTGTTTGTTTAATTCATTGCTGAATCATGTGGGTGATATTGAGATATTTCCAGGCTGCAACTGAGATTAAGAGCTATGCAAATAAACATTCTACTTATATTAACTGCTGTGCTGTAATGGAGACAGACGTTGTTTTAGTTATATAAGAGTGGAAGTTGGGATAAAATTGATGCATGAGGTGCATTATGGAGGTAATAAACACACGCTCGCAGGCAGTACAGTCATGCTGGGAAAGAAGCTAAACAATCCGATCCACGTAAATAAATAACCACAATAAAGGTCTTTTAGAAGCTGTCCAGTCAATAATGTAAGATTTCTGCCAGTAGCCAGCAGCAATGATAGGTCTCTGGAACAGCCCAACAACACTTCCAATCCATAGGGCTTTTTTTGTTTTGATAGCAATTGCAGTAATTTATCATTCACATTGGGATTCTAGAAATAAGCAAATAATACTTAAAAGGTCCAGCATGTAGGATTTAGGGTCATCTATCTGCAAAAGTGGTATATAATATTCATAGCTATGTTTTCATTCATGTATGATTACCTGAAAATAAAATTTATGTTTTTGTCACCTTAGATTGAGCTATTTTTACCAGCATATGGAGCGAATATACCATGTTTTTCTGTTTGTTTTCTCAAAATAGATTAATCAAAATATGGGCTCAAAATAGGGTCATTTGCTTGTTTAAACATTGGCTAGTGTAGTTCAAGTTTCAGCTCTGCAATCTCAATGCTAGATGCCACTAAATCCTATATAATGGACTTTTAAAACATGGGAGTTGTAATAGCGAAAAGACTCAAAATGACTCTGCCAAGGTATGTTGTGTGACATAAGTGTTTACACTGTTTATTGGCATGTTTACTGAACCATAGAGAAAAGCATAATGTGCAGGAGTTTATTCCAACTGGCAAAGAGAACTGACAAAAATGTTTCAGCACTGTACACAGATCCTTCTATCAGAACAGATCCAGCTAGTTATGAAATGCCAATCAAAAATGTATGTACCCTAAACTGCAGCATGAGTCATCCAAAAATCGTTGTGTGCATAGACAGTTAGTGAGAGCAGAAGGGACGGGACACGCTTGGAAGGCTGCACTGAGAAAAGGGTGTTAATGGACATGCTGAAACGAAAGTAAAATGGGAGATGGAAAGGAGTGCATAAAAAATAAGTACAAACACATGCAGACTATTAATTTGATAATAATCAGAGTAAAGCATCAGTGGTCATATGCATATGCACAAGTAACAAAAAGTCTTGTGCAGCATCCAGTTTGCTGGAAGTTGTTAAGAAGATCTGTACAGCTATAACCACAAAGAAACCAGCATGGTTCACCAGCATGGAGCCAATTGACTGTATTACTTAAAGGACAATCCAGCATTATAAGATGACCTGTTGAAAAGTCTTTTCAGCAAGATTATCATCTTTCTCAAAACACTGATCACTTTATTACTGTTATTTGTTGGCCAGCTTCTTAACATTCTAAAACTGCACATTTACTTCTCACAGTAATTGTTTGTGCAGAGGTTACATAGCAAACTGTTAACTCTATATCTCTTTTCAATCTGCACAGAATAGCTTTTGTCTCTTTCTTTGTCTTCAGTGTCACAACAATATAAATGTGCTCACTGAGAGACTGAGTGAAAGTGTGTGTCATTATCTTCATTTGATCAGTTATATAATATCCTGCTCTTAAGGTGTCTGACTCTCTTCTTTAAGAATGGTTGTTCTGAACTGCTATAAACACTGAAACATTAAGACATGATTAGACTTCATTTCAAACAGCATTTAGCCTTAAACCAGCACTAAATTTGTTACCCATGTTTTTTGTTTTTTTTTAAATTGAACTTTTCATCCAAAATGTTTCCTGGGATTACCAGAAAGAACAGTTTTATAAGGAAGGCACTCAGAGGGCAGACCTCTGCAAAGGCCAATTGCCCTATCTCCCAACTTTAACAAAAGTGAAAAATAATTTGGGTATCTGCAACGTGATTCACATCCATTCCAAAATTTAATGGATTCTTCCTTGGCCCCCAGCTTCACCCTTCCACCAAATTTCTTGAAAATTCTGCTGGCATTTTTCTTTTATTTTTGCTAACAAACAATTCAAACCAAAAAAGACCACAATGGCAGAGGTAATAAGATGAGGAGCAAAGCAAACCCTAATCACAAGATTTCCAAATGGATATGGTCAATGCTGAATATATAAGAGAACTAAAAGGGCACTGGGAGAGCACAGACTTCTGCCAAGTCAAGATGTTCTATCTTGCAATATTAAGCAAAATGAAAATAATTTGTGTATCTTCTCTGTGACTGAAATCCATTCAAAAATGTAATGGGTTTTTCCTATCCTGAGTTACACCCTTACACCAAGTTTCATTAAAACAGGGCCTGTAGTTTTTTCTTTAATCCTGCTGACAAACAAACCAAACCAAAACCAATCTCCTTGGTGGATGTGAAAAGCTAATAAGCAAAGCAAACCGTAATCACAAGACATTTGATGGGGTCTGGTTAATGCTCAATATACAAATAAACAGGAAATGATATTGGAGAAAACACACCCCTGCCAAAGTCAAATGCCTTATCTAAACAAAAGTGTGAAAAAATAAAAATTAAAAAATGGGTATATCCGTCCCATGATTCAAAATCACTCCAAGGTGGACTCAAAGATTCTTCTTAGGCTTATGCTACACCCTTCCATCGCGTCTGAGTAAAATCAAGCCAATAGTTTTCCCACAATCCTGCTGACAAACAGAGAAACTGAAAACAGACCTTCTTTGGGGTAATAAGTAAATGAACATTGGCAAACATTTGACCATCAATAAATTATAACAGACCATCCATCCTTGTAGTTGTCAGCTAAGTTCTCCCCATTGAAAGGGTCATTCCCTCTGACAGAAAGTCTTATCAAGACCATAATGATTATTTATTTTAACCCATATTCAACATTTTAATTAGTGTTTAGACAGTGTTACTGACATTAACACTCTGTAATGTAGTTGTACACAAATATATATTATGTTTTATGTATTTGCATATGATGTATCACTGTAAAAAAACATGTCTTACACAGTTATTAAAAAACATTGTATGAATGATGCGCAAATGTTGAATTTGTAATTCTTTATAACACAAATGAAGGCAGAAAGAGAGAAACTTATCCAGCACAGTAGAGTCAGAAAGAATTTCTCAACAAAATGCTGTTGTATCAGTGCAGTGTCTTCTCCAACATGCAGGTCTGAGCATTGGGAGAGCAATAAAGGATTTGACCAGAATTACTCTCAGCTTTTATTGCACCCCAAAGTGTATGACTTCTGCAGAGCATGACCTCTGCTTGGGGTCCTTGAGACAGAAAAATTACCCATTTAGAGCGCAGTGACTACTTACAGGTGAAATGCTACTCTCTAGGCGAGATGCACTCTGCTGATTTTCTGACCCAACACCTCTGAGGACAAATGTCATCATGTGCTTTGAGTGATAAATATAGTGGTATACATGTATTCACACAAATATATAAAATGACTTATTTATGACTTTTTTTTGTCATGTGCTGGGAATGTGTCTTGGTATGCTGTTTCACCTCATTTAATGTAATTTGATTTAATCAAATGTGATCACATATAACCTAGAGCAAGGTCCAACACACTGTACATCAGACTTAAGTTCCACCAGTGGCACATTTGATTGTAATACACTTTTCATGAAGAAAGGCCATATTGTGTGCACTCCAGGTTGGTAAGTGATAATTTCTGATTCAGCTGTCTCATGTCGAGGTGAGCCAGGCAGTCAGAAAATTAAGTCCAGTATAAATTACATAGCAAATATACAAATGAACAGAAGTCTGCTGTGTTCACCTCAACCTGCATTATCTTAATTTTATACATGGTCATTGCTTTAACAGTTATATATACAGTTAACATATACAACAATGTTCATTTAATTTCACGTTTCTTAACACAAGTCTCATGGGGAAAGTTCTGTGTTTGTTTAACCCACTGACCACCTCAACCTCCCTCCTTACGCAAACTTTTGGTGTTTACACTACTTTCTTTCCATTAAAGCCTCCCAGATTACCTGGATTATACACAAAAGTACTGGCTATTAACTATGTGGGTTACATACATATTGTGGTGCGTTACATTTCGTAGGCATAGGTACAAACAGTGCATGAGAACAGTGATCCTCTCTTCTTTGAGGTTCTTTGTTGGAAAGGGATTTTCTCGTAATTGACCCTTTACTAATTCCTACCCTACTGGTTACTGTTATCAACTCAACCAAGCTTTCGCACCCAGCATGTCAATATGGCATTTCCGATGATATTCTTGAGGAGATATTCCAAAGGAAATAATTTCCAAAGTAGACTGACAGGACTAAAATATGTAGTCGAGAACTACCTTCATAATAAAGCCTAATTTGTAGCAGAGTATTGTGAATGAAGAGAAATTCAGGTACCCCATGTCTTGTAAGTCATATGAAGGACCTAAAGGGACAACAATATATTTTGGATGTTTGCAGGGAAACATTGACATCCCTTCAAATCGTACCACTTCTATCATGACCCCTTCAATTGTACAGTTTCATACTACAACTGAATAATACTGTAGTAACTTATTTCTAATGTTCATGACCTCTGTACAGCTGTTAAGTTTTAGGAAACTGTCTTGAAACTTGGAGCTTTTTGGCTTTTTTCTTTTCAAATCTGCCTTGACACTGACCACAAGAGAGCTCTGAACCAGCAAAGTCTCCACAGATCCTGACTTAAGCAGCCCACTGGATGCAAAAAATAAAATAAAACTTTTGAACCGAGTTGAGAGGAGACCACACAGCTTCTGTGAGTGCATCACACTTCACTGCAGGCTTTCTGGGAACACTCGTGCACACAAGGATGCCTCTTGTCCATTTGGGAACAGTAAATTGCTCACACTGAGGATACTTGAACAAGCAAGGATGCCTTTAACAAGTTTTACAGAGCAGCATTCTTTTGAACACAAGCTTTGTCGTTATTTTGTCACCATATAGGCCAGTGCCAGTGGGTTCAACTAAGGGCGACGAAGACAGGGTAGAGGCTTATGGGCAGAGCAGATGAGAAAAGGAGATTAGATTAGGAGATAGTCTGACATTTTTGGAAATACGCTTCACCCTGTTTCCAGTCTTTATGCTAAACTAAGATAACCAGCAGCTGGCTGTAGCTTCACATTTATCAGATCCACATGAGAGAGATATCAGTCTTCTCATCGAAGTCTTGACAAGGATACAAATAAGCATAATACCCAAAATGTCTCACTTGTCCCTTTAATATAGATCTGACATTGGTACATTTTAATAATGAATGCTTTAACCCAATTTGCACGAATTCAGCTTGTTTTTCAGCTACACTCTCGATGACTTGGAAATTAATAAAATATCCTATTATCTGAGGCACTGTGAAGATGATCAAAGTTAGATTTATTTCTGCAAAAATTGTTGGTTGTGACAGAACCAAATCACAAGTTGTTGAGGGGGTGGAGACACAATTAGGTCTCTTGCATTCTGAACAAAATTCTTAAAAGTCTCTGCCTGAGAGACATCTTCTGGCAGCTCCTAACACGTTAGACGCCTTTAGAGCTTTGCAATGTAACAGCAAAGGTAGGAGTCTTTTCTTAACTTAAGAAAGCTGATGATATGCTTTTACTCCTTGGTCTGATGTTTTTTGGCTAGTTTCGTCTGGTTTTCTGCTCGGACTCATTTGATAGATTCAGACCGTGTTCTTCCAGCCTGTTCTCACTGCAAAGTCATCAAATACTGCCGCTTTTCCAGTGATTTTGGCATAAGATCTCGACACCAAAAGCCATTTTATGCATCCACATCATATGCCACTGGGTTGCGTGAGCTGAGAACACAGTCTGACACAACCATACACCACCAATGGCACCTTCTGTGGCAGCATGATACTTGGATGGTTGGGGTCAGCTGAGTGAGTTGAGTCAATGCAGCCTGACAGAACGACATCCGTGTGATACGCCTCTGGACAACGTCACATTGAAATGCTTTTTTTAAGGATGTAATACAAGCAGCACAAAGATTCTAATAGGGCAGGTAGGAGGGGCAGTGGATGGATCCATAAAAACCCCAGACTGTGGGAGTCTGGTGTTCGCTTTCCATGTGAATGTGATGTGTTTTGTCTACACCTTACCATGTGCCATTTTGCCTAAATCCAACCATCTGTGCCAGCATGCGCTTTTGTTGACATTCTGCCATTTGCTTGTGTTGCCTAAACATAACCATGTGAAGTGTCATCCCACCATTTGCTTGTGTTGACATTATGGTAGCGGCATCCTGGGATGTCAACAGCAGATAAAGAAACATACTTATAGCATAATATGTGGATGTGGAAGTCCACTGCAAAGCGGCAATATATGATAATTCTTGATGAAAACCTGTTCCTATGTTGTTATTTTTGTTGACTTAGTCAACTTATTAAAATAATTTAAAGGAGCAGTACACCCAAAAATCAATTTTTTTCCTGTTACCTGTATTGCCATTTATCAATCTAGATTTGTTTAGTGTAAGTTACAGAGTATGGGGATATCCTCTGCACTGTAATATGGACAGTAAGTGTAGTTTGGTAGAAGAAAAAAGTTCCTCCATGAAACTGCTCATAACAAGGTCTTGGGTTATGCTTAGTAACCGGGTCATGATTTCTTGAAAGAAATGTTGCTGGTTTTTGTTTTGGGTATTTTTTTTGGTGATTCCCAAGCTGAGTGCGATCTAGTACCATCACATTTGAGAGAAGGCAGACATCTCTACTGCTGAAAAATCAAACACACACAACTCACACAAAAACAATCAATATTGATAAATAGCATAACAGGTAAGAGGAAAAAAATGTGTCTGATTTGGGGTTGAACTGTCTCTTTAAACAAGACGTTTGTGTTATAAATGGATAACCTCAGTCAGAATGAGTTCTTATAATTCACCCTGGATTCAACCTTTGAGTGCTGGCCTGTTGGTCTCAGCTGAAGGAGTTCTCCCCTCTCTGTCTCTAATGGATGGTTTGCTGTTTTGTGGGAAGGTCCTCTAAATATAAATGGTGCTTCCTGCTTGTATGTGATGGTAAAAATGGAATGCTGTATGTTTAATGAGGTAGAGACCGAGGACAGAAGCTTGGTGATGAGTCACAGGAAAAATTTCAGAGGGTTTCACAGGGGTGACTGCATCTCTCAAGGTTCAGAGATAAATATTGTTTTCAGGGGCAGAAAAAGAACATCAGGGCATGTTGCTGATGCTAGGGGCCTCTGCTAAATGTAAACCTCCTTCAAGACCTTAGTGTTTAGTCGAGGAAAAGGTCGAGTGTTTGGATCTCATAGACAGCTGAGAGAAGACATCAAAAATCCCTTATCAGAAATGTCTGCCAACGATGTTCAGCTTTCTTTAAAAGATGAGTCAGAAAGAGGTCAAATGAGAACTTAGCAGATCTGTGCAGGGAACTAAGATGAGTTTGAGCAGGATGTGCACTCGTGTGCTTGGACCAACAGAATACATTCTGTCAGGATTCATAAAGTCAGTAACACAGCAGTATAAAAGTGCTTTGTTTTTTAAGAAATTGCCAACTAAAATCTGTTTGAGTCCCTTTGGACCCCAAAGAGAAAAAAAATATGGGTGTTAACTTTCTCCTGAGTCTGTAAATCACACTAATGTGACTGGAGTTTAAATATGTGTTTCATTTCTGAAAATACGCATCAGAATTCTGTTTATCCTGGCTCCATGGGCCCAGTGATGCAGAAGCAGTGCTGATCACCT